>NW_015505285.1:3179937-3218264 GCF_001515645.1 Sinocyclocheilus grahami | reverse complement strand
GTTTTAGGTAGGCGTGGCTGACTCTTAACTTTTATAAAGAATATCTCTTTGGATTTGAGACTTTAGTCTTTGCAACTTTACAGATCTTCTTTATGCACCAAGAGCTTGTAACACTCCAAAGAGAAAGGAAAAATTTAAATCGCATCATATGACCCCTTTAAATATTAGTGCTGGGCAATGATTAATTGTGATTAATCGCATCCCAAAAAAAAGTTTTTGTTTACAAAATATATGTGTGCGTACGGTGTATATTTATTATTTATATATAAAGACACACACACATACAGTATACATTTTGAAAATATTGACATGTATATTTATATTCATATAATTTATATTATATATAAATATATTTAATATAAAAAAATAAAATATTGGTAAATATTAAAATTTTTCAAGAATGTTTTGAATATATTTTAAAAAGTTTTTTTTTTTTTTTTGATGGCTAAGCTGAAATTTCAGCAGTCAATACTCTAGTTTTAAGTGGCACATGATCCTTCAGAAATCATTCTAATATGCTGATTTGGGGCTTAAGAAACATTTGAAAACAGATATTTTTGTGGTAACTGTGCTACATTGTTTTCGGGATTCTTTTATAAATAGAAAGTTAAAAAAAAGCATTTATTTGAAATATAAATAAACATTTTGTAACAATCTAAAAGTCTTTACTGTCACTTTTGATCAATTCAATTCGACATATTTACAATAAGATTTGCTAATTGTACAATACCATGGCAAAAAAAAATTCTCTCTTAAAAAAAAAAAAGGAAAGTGAATTTTACAAACACGGAGACTGATAGCAAATTAACGCAAAATTATTAATTCTATTGAAATCATTCAATCAATCGACCAAGGCTGTTCATCTGTTGCCATCAATACTGAGATACTAACGACTGGTATTGTACCAAAGTATTGGTATCAATCCAATCCTACAGCAGACAGATGGAGCTGAATTTACTTCGTTCTACATCATCTCAGCCTGGCAAACACACAAACCTCTCTGAATGATTTTATGCTGCTAAACAAACCATCATACACAGCAAAAGATGTTCACCTTTCTTACACATGGACAGGATGTTGTCTGAAGGCTGTTATATGTGGCAGAATCACTATAAATCCCACCGTTTTGTCACAAAGTTACACTGCCATTTTAATCAGCCTACACATTGACCTGAGGTCAGTGCTGGTCTCTTTCACTCTGGCTTTTCCTTTCCTAAAACACACACACAGCTCTGGCGATCTCAACATGCGACTTACAGACTTTGGATCAGCAGAGGTCATGCTGGAGCATGACAGAAGCAACACAGTCTCTCTCTCTCACACTCTCACACTGTCGTGGAGGTTCAGAAGAGGCTATGGATATCATTGTAAAGTCCTCGCTTGGCTGATTTTAACATAAGCCAGCAAGCGCCTTTGATGGTAAAGGAAATATGTATGGAGATTAACTCACAACGACAGACAAATGAAGGTTGTCGAGGGGGAAAATATGCATCAGATGCCACAAGGCAGGCACCCCCGTTCCCCGCAGGAGTGCTTTAAGAGATGCGTATGGCATCTCATTCAGCCATTCAGAGATTACCAAATTAAGGATTGATAGCTAGCCGTGGAATGATGTTTGCACTCAACACAAGAAAAGAGAAAAATCAGGGCAGGCAGACTCGTCTTACTTTTAAAGGTGCAGTGTGTCATTTCTGCGGCACTAGCGGTATCAAATTTATAGATTTTCAAAAAGGTTTTCAAACAGGTTTCCACCAGACACGCAAAGGTTAAAAAAACATTTAATTTGCTCAATTAAAAAAGGCTTTTATTTATATTTTATTAAAAAAATATGCAGAGTTTTATAACGTACAATTTATTTAATGAATTGTAAATATAATAATTTGTAAATACATACATATAAAATGAAAAAAATTATTTAAGTGTTAACTTATACTGTCTGGTTAGGAGCTTATTTTGGCTTTAGTACAATAACAAAAAAAGTCAAACAAATACTTTTTTTTTTTCATAAAATGTACATTTAATATTTTTTACTGTTAAAATATATTGCTGTCAAAATAAAACTGATTAAATCTCATGGTTTCTGATGGATCTTTACAGCAGAATGAAACTGTGTGAGAAAAATATTACTTTCATTAACACTTAAATGTGTGTATTATATATATATATATATATACACGCATACATACATACAGGTGCATCTCAATAAATTAAAACCCTATTGAGCATCTCAAGGTCTCTAACATCCACCAGCTCTGTGATGTCGTCATGGAGGAATGGAAGAGGACTCCAGTGGGAACCTGTGAAGCTCTGGTGAACTCCATGCCCAAGAGGGTTAAGGCAGTGCTGGAAAATAATGGTGGGCGCACAAAATATTGACACTTTGGGCCCAATTTGGACATTTTCACTTAGGGGTGTACTCACTTTTGTGGCTGTGTGTTGAGTTATTTTGAGGGGACAGCAAATTTACACTGTTATACAAGCTGTACACTTACTACTTTTGTACAACTACATTTTAGCAAAGTGTCATTTCTTCAGTGTTGTCACATGAAAATATATAATAAAATATTTACAAAAATTTGAGTGGTGTACTCACTTCTGTGAGATACTGTGTGTATATATATATATATATATATATATATACACATACATAACTTATTTAAGTGTTAAAAATGTACAACTTGTTAGTAACTTATTTCGCTTTAGAACAATGACAAATAAAATAAACTACATACATTTGATGAGATTTGTGGGGTTGGGGCATTAGAAAACCTCAGGCCTAAGGTATCGGTATTGATGCAGCATGAGCCTTTGGTACCTCAGTTTTAAACCAAACTGTTCATATTGGTTTGTTACAGCATACAGATGGACTATCTTCTACAGCCAACTGAATGCGGTTTGTTCTACATCAGTGCGCTGGTTTTGTGTGTGTGGATGTGCACACATGATCTGTCACGTATGGCCACAGGCACCAGCCCCAAAGGCATAAAGGTGCTGAACTGCCCTGTTAGGATCTCTCCCTCCATTCCTTAATTTTTCATTCTTATCCCTTCATCTCATCCCAGTCTCTACGGGAACGGCGCGAGACTGCACTAGAACAGAAGGTGCCCATGCAGTGCTAACTCTGCCTCCCTTAAAGCTTAGTCGTCTTTCTGGAGTTACAAAGACCGTGAATATTCTTGACTCAGTGGAGCAGAAAACAGAGATTGCAGCTGGACTTTCAAAGGCCACTGCATTTTTTTAATCTTCTCCACTGTGACCAACAATTCAAACTACATACTGTACAATCACACATAGTTGAGACAGAAATGTCAAGAGCATGGGATAGTGGACTATTGGTATGTGAGCCAAAAACAAGTTGCAGCTTGTTTTGAAAGCAGGGAAGGTGTAATGTTAAAGGTAAATGCAACTAATCATGTAATGGAACATAGACAGGATAGCAAAATAAACAACTTTTAAAAAAAGGAAGAGAAAATGTTTGCCATATCCATAGCTGACTTTAAAGGCTGTGCATCTAACCAAACTCTTCAGTATTTTGGTGTAGTTTATCGGTCTCTGTAATTCGGCTAATAACAATACAATACACTGCCTAATTTTTGTTCTGTGTGTTAGACTGATGGGAAAAACACACTTCTGCTTATTAATGTGCAGAGTGGCAATAAGTTTTTTGGCAAACAAACAGCCTACAGTTAATGTAATAAACTATGTTACTTGATGAAAGAATTGTTTATTCTAGGGATGCACGATATTATCGGACCAATATCGGAAACGGCCGATAATGGCTTTAATGTAAATATCGCCATCGGCCCGATATGATAAATTATGCCTAAATGTATTGCCGATAAGAGGAATACATTAACTCACATGTGCTCAGGGTGTGCTAGCGATTAGATCACGTCAGCATTGTGGCTCATTCTTGAAGCAAAGTTTTGCCTGAATGGTGATTGGATTCATTGCTTTGGATTGCTGCATTTAAACTGAGAATGCACTTACAGAATGATGCGTTCAGTGTGTGATGGAGTAAACAGTAAATCATGAGTATGTTTTGATTGAAAGGTCAGAAGCTAATAATAATTAATTAATTAATAATTCCTATATATTTTATTTATAGTTATTTTCAAATCTTAAATTTACTGTCATTACAAAAGAACTTTATTATTGTTTATTTAATTCTAACAAATATGTTCTTATTAAAAACTAACCAAAATTAAAAATAATTATATATACGTATCGGTATCGGCTATTGGCCAAAATGAGTTGAAAATTATCGGCAAAATCCAATATCGTGCATCCCTAGTTTCTGATTATTATTAATTCACTGTAGTTCACTGACAAGCTACGCAATATCGCGTTCATTAACGCAGGCAATTCATCTGTGATTATGAACACGATATAGCGTAGCTTGTCAGTGAACTACAGCTCTGTGTAGTAAATGCCGCTCCGTCTGAACGCATGTGATGGAGATTTACTACTAAAACCGGCTTTACTGACGAGATGCGCATGACAATTGCATGCGATTTATCGTGCAGCCCTAGAAATAATGCATGCTGATGGCTTAAAAAAAGCATCAATTAACAACCTTGTAAGCTCACAATAGCTTTGATTTTAAAGGTTTATAAGTTACCATTAATTCAATTCCTTCATGGAGAAAATGAAAGGTACACATACGGAACCTTGCTGCACACCATACTATGCTGCAAACCAGCATATTTAAGACAACCAGTTAACTAATCATTCAGGCAACCTATCAACTAGTTTTGCAGTTTTCTATTTTATATGCTAGTGGGTTGCCAGTGTATGCCCAATGTAAAATCCTGAAGCAAAGCTAGTTGAGAACCACTTGTGCAGGACAACAGAGCATGAAGAATAAGAAGCTATGCAGAGAGTAAAAGAACAACAGAAAATGTGAGACACCACTGAAGAAAAAAATGCAGCACTGTGCCCTCTCTGTGACTCCTTCTCCACTCTCACTCAGGGCCACCCATCCTCATCCTCTCGCCTGTCAATCAAATATCTCCATTGTGCTCTCTGACAGCTAGATTACAATAATACACATTCCCACATGCAACACACTCTTTTCTCTCACACAAGACACACAGCAATTTTGAATGCCTTTTTTTGGCATTTGTTTTCTGCGTTATGATCCCAGATGACCCTAAACTGTGCTTCAGGGGAGGGGAAGGTGTGTGTGACTGTGTGTGGTTATGAAGTGTAGCCTGAAGGAAAGCAAGGTGCCTGAAGTGAGCGGATTGTTACACAAGTACAAATGTAAGATGCCTGTTCAGGGCTTTTTTTCTTGTGCTGCAGAGTTGTGAATGTGCAATGTCGACTAGACGCAAAATTTAAATTATTGCTGCTGTGGCTAATTGAGCACATCTAAGTGTTTGTTCAACATCTCTGCAGTACAGAGACATGAAGTCAAGCCTGTAATATCTGTTACCCCAAGTGTCCACTGGCGTGGAAGAACCCTGCTCGATACCGCTCAAAGCGCTAGAGATCAGATGCTCTGGGGGTTTGTCGGTAAAATGAACAGCAGTGTGGCTGTTTCCGTGCGGACTATCATTGCGTTTAATACACGCTCAATAAAGTCATCGTATATATGCGCTAGATTAGTTGAAATAATGCAAACTTTATTTCTGTATGGTGTTAATCTAATACACGTTTTGATTGTTATTCTAAAATCGTTGTGGTATTCAGTACGAAATAAATTCAAATTAGAAAATCTACATAGATTTGTCAAAAGAAAGAAAGATTGTTTTTACACGTGACAGTAAAGACTTTAAAACAAATATTTCAAATAAATGCAGTTCTTTTGAAGTTTACATTTAAAGAATCCTGAAAAAATGCTACAACAAAGTTTTCACAAAAATATTAGTATTAAGTGTTATATATTAATAAAAAAGTAATATATATTAATATTTACATTTTCAACATTATGATCCTTGAGCAGCTTTGACATCAAAGCAATAATTTATATTTGAAAATATATTAAAAGAGAAAACAGTTATTTTAAATAAGTTAACTTTTCACATTATTACCGTTTTTACTGCATTTTGATCAAATAAAGTAAGTTTAGTAAGCATAGGAATCTTCTTTCAAAAACATGCAACTAACCTGTCCAATCTCAAAAAATAAACTCAAAACTATATGCAGATGTTTACTTCTAAATGTTAAAATCTGTCAACAGAATAAAATCAGGATTAATCTCATCTATTTTGAAAGCAGAATGACACTATAATAATCTGAAAATCCCAGTCCTACAGTATCAGTGAAACAAACTGACCACATTCTAGCCACAATGAAAATGTGCTAAATGAATTTGAAATCTGAATTATATAATAGTAATGATAGTAACGTGTTAATGTGATTTCAGCACAGAATCCACCAGAAACATGTCTGTATCATCCTTATTTGCATAAAGTTTCTCAACTATCTGACATTCGGTCCACCATCAATACACAATCTCCCGTGAGGTTTTTAATTAAAACGAACTTAGAGATTCTAATTTTCTGCAAAGAGATGTATGAATATGCAAGACAAATTAAACTCCAGTGCTCAGGGTATTTGATTTCACAGGAGAGACAGGACGGTGATCTTCCTTATGGTCACTGAACACTGTCTGGCTTATGTGATTCTCGAAATCTCAGATTTGTTAAAAACACGAGAAGTTCAAGAACTTGAAAGAAAAATACAGCAAAAATATTTGTAAAGAATATTTCTTATGGTCCAGCAACAAGCACCTGAAGTTCTCCAAACAGAATGTCTTCAATTGATCCATAAACAGCACTAATTAAAAAGGGTAATGTCTCCAATCTATTTGGTCAGTAATGAGGTCAATTACCTTCTCATAAACTGCTGGCTTGTTCCCTTTATCTGTGTCTTTTTCCCTCTTCTTCTCCTCCTTTTTCTTCTCTCTCTCCTTCTGTGTCAGAATCAGGAAAACACATTTAAGAGTTTGCACACACACAAGAAATTGAAGAAGAAAAAAAAATGTTGAGTCAGCTACAAATCTGAGGTGTCTTTAGGGCACAAGGCTTGCAGTTTTGCCTTGAGGCCAGTACTTTGACAGCTTAAATATGGCTACCACAGCTTAAAACACACACACACACACACACACACACACACACACAAAAACGCACTACATATAGGTTTCTTCAACTATGGGCATTTTGACATTAATATTTTTAACAGTCAATTTCACCACATCTCTAAATATGTACTGTTTTTAATACAATTCTTGTAGTTGAAATTACAGTGGTGAAAATTTTATGTTAAAAATGTAAAATTAAATAGAAGAATATTTTTATCTTGCTACTGATAATTTCAAAGTTAGCATTTTATCTATCATAAATATATTGATATATATATAATATATTTTATGAAAATGTTTTGCTTTCTTCAGAGATAATGTTTCATATTTCATCTTTTCATCTCATATTTCAGCTTTTCACTGACACCATTTTGTCCTTGGAACCCAACTAACATAACTGAGGACAGCTATAAAAAAATAAAATTAAAATTAAAATATCAATATAAATACACACAGCATCGATTACAAACCCTGACGATGCAATGCATCGATCTTGAAACATGGATTTTTGAATCGTGAATCGTCTATTTCGGGCAGTAATTGATTAAAAACGCTAAGAATTTATTTTCTATAGCAATTCAATGCTTTCAAAATATATACACATTAAATTACTACAAGCACAAATGAATGGAGACCTTGAACAGTGTTCGTGCCTCTCATCTCTTCACGTGCTCCACTATTTACCGCCTGTGACTGTCACAGGATTGAGGCATAAGAATAAGAGCACGAGGTTTATCTGATAACAGGATGCATATAGCATTTGTTGCTATAGCAAACAGACATCGGGCGCGTTTTCTTTCAGAATCATCATTTGCCGATGGAGAGGAAAAGTTAAATACTATAGCCTTTTATTTTATGAAAATGAGATAAAGAAGAGCACTGAAAGAGAAGTGATCTTGCGCTCATAGAACATAAGACGTGCCAGGCTATATCTGCAGCTAATCTGAATAAAAAGCAGAATGAACTGATGAAACGTTAAGACAAACACAATAAATAAATAAAATTTATAAATGATGCAGTGCTAATTGACATATTTACTACAGTACCGAAACTATAAAGTATATTTTCTACCTTATTCTGTGCAGAAAATTTATTGTTTGTAGTACTGTATAAAACAACAATAAATTGCCATTAGAAAAAAAATTATAGATTACAAATGATTGATTATTGTCCAGCGGTGTATTTGATTTCTTATAGCAAATTCAAAGTAAGAGTTAAGAAAATAATTCCTTGTAAATAATAATAATAATACATAAAATTATTGTATTTGACATTTCTGTCACTTCTGAAATGATGGCTACGCCCCTGGTGTGACAAAATGTTAGCCTATACATAATACTTTTAAAGCTCTTTTTTAAAATATTGGCTTACATAAATTTCTACATCTGCCATGTCATGCCATAGCATCATTAAACTAGCATCTAACAATGGACAAAAGTGTTTTGTTTTGGGGTTTTTTCTCTCTAACCTATGGTTCTGTAACCATAAAGGCTGCTGTGTAATTTGCCCCCTGACTAAGCATTTAAAGAATTTAGGGGAAGCATTTAAATAATCCTGTGAATGCACTTAAAGAATCCAGAATCAAATTGTTAATCGAATCGAATCTAATTGTGAATCGAATCGAATCATTCTGAATTTGCAAAAACCGTTCTTGAATCGAATCGAAAACCTATGAATCGTGAATCGAATCGATTCGGTAGTACTGTATAAAACAACAATAAATTGCCATTAGAAAAAAAATTATAGATTACAAATGATTGATTATTGTCCAGCGGTGTATTTGATTTCTTATAGCAAATTCAAAGTAAGAGTTAAGAAAATAATTCCTTGTAAATAATAATAATAATACATAAAATTATTGTATTTGACATTTCTGTCACTTCTGAAATGATGGCTACGCCCCTGGTGTGACAAAATGTTAGCCTATACATAATACTTTTAAAGCTCTTTTTTAAAATATTGGCTTACATAAATTTCTACATCTGCCATGTCATGCCATAGCATCATTAAACTAGCATCTAACAATGGACAAAAGTGTTTTGTTTTGGGGTTTTTTCTCTCTAACCTATGGTTCTGTAACCATAAAGGCTGCTGTGTAATTTGCCCCCTGACTAAGCATTTAAAGAATTTAGGGGAAGCATTTAAATAATCCTGTGAATGCACTTAAAGAATCCAGAATCAAATTGTTAATCGAATCGAATCTAATTGTGAATCGAATCGAATCATTCTGAATTTGCAAAAACCGTTCTTGAATCGAATCGAAAACCTATGAATCGTGAATCGAATCGATTCGCTGTCTACCCAAAGATTCACAGCCCTAATATATATATATATATATGTTTTTTTTTTTTTTAGATTAAGGGGGTAATATATAACATGCCTATGGTTGAAAAAACACCCATATACAGTTTTGCAAAGGCCTTTAAAGGGCACCTATTATGCAAAATCCACTTTTACATGGTATTTGGACATAAATGTGTGTTGGCAGTGTGTGAACACAACCACCCAACAATAATAAAAATCCACCCACACTCCTTATTTTTTAATCTCCATTAAACCAAATCAGTCTCACTAGGCCTGCCGTTTTGATTTTCTAAGCAGTGACACGTCACACTGCATAGGGCCGGGCCACGGCGGTTGAATGACAGCTCTGCATTATCATAGTTTCCACCCTCAGCAGTTGTACGCTGTCCTCCATTTTCTCCGCTCTCGAGCAGCTGTAACGTCAACAATGTCTCGTAAGCAATCCTGGTGTTCTGTGTTTGGATATAAGACTGAACATAGAGTCTGCATTTTCTCCCAATATCTGAGCCACTGAAGACGCAGTGGATTACTTCTATTTTTCAAGGTAATGCACCTCAAAATCTACCTAAATACGTTTATGTCTGCACAAATCATTTCAATCCAGACTGCTTTGTAAATGTCATGTCATGTAACCGTTTTTGAGTGCGTACTAGGGATGGGTCATGATTTTCGAAAATTATCTTGATTTGATTTAATTACAGAATATCGAATAGGTTGTGCGATTATTGTCTTAAAAAATTTCCGTGCTGATGCGGTGGTGACGAGTTCATTTAAGCAGTGGGTGACGCTGCCAATAACACACCTAAAAGCTGTCAAAGACAACAGAAGAACACATTGTCTCACGCGCACACTGTAGACTGGCGTGGCATAAAAAAAGACTTGAGTAGCATATAACGTTTACAGTAACTTGGGACGATGTCAAATAAGAGCTCTGTGTGGACCACAAACACCCCCGACTGGGTTTGAGGTATGGCTGAATCCATATTCAGAAAGGCGCGGAAAACAAATAACACGTTCTACGAAGCCACTAAAGGGACATGGTTAGCCGCTTGCTAATGGTAGCCTGTTACATTACAGTACATAACATTTCACTTACCACATAAACAGAGTAAGGAGAGATGACCGATAGGATGAAGCGATTTCAATGCCCTGCATATTATTAACGGCTCCCTGATGCCCGCAGTTTATATACAGTGTAATTACCCAACGATATAATTGCGACAGAAGATACTGAAGTATGTTTTTCCTCCCATCTCGTATCTGTTCCCTTTAGGGATTCCATTTTTAAAATGGAAATGTCCTAGCCTTATGAGCAGTTGATTTATGCTAATCGACGGACTGTTATGTTAATAAGTGCCATCATTCGGTTGTGTTTATAATATTAATAGGTTTCAGCACGTTATAATCATTTTATGGCTTGAGTTAAGGTAGCCTATCTTCTGAATTAAACAGTTTATCATACAGATTGAAAGTGTGAATCCCGTCTCTCTTCCTTTCTCTCAGTTTGTGGGTGTATGTGCATGCTTGTGGAGGAGGGGTGCGATTTTCGAATAATAATCGAATAATACCCTGCAATTTTCAAATTTTATTTTTGCTTGGAATGCCCATCCCAAGTGCGTACATTATCAAAGTATTTTAAGTGTGAGATTAGTTTGTGTATTTTATATAGTTCAAGCCGATGACAGGGCGCGAGCTCTGTAACGTCGCACTGTTTTGTCCCACCTTCAGTACATTTAGCTTCCCATATGTATGGCTGAACTCTGGTTCTCTCGCTATCAGTCATGTTGCTTCTACCGGCTGTTTATTGCAGTAGGCATGGCCACCGTAGCCAGGGTTTGAAAATTAGTGAGGTCTGGGGTTAAGAATTGTGCTAAAATAACCCCTACAAATACAACTCATTATATACACCAACACTTTAAAAGAGACCGAGATTTAGATGTTTGTGAAAGATGTTTTCTCTGTTTTGGAGGGATGAACATTGATCAATTATACCATATTTATTGCATCAAAAATAGTTAATATTTTACTATAGGTTCGGGGTGGATAATTTTATCAGTTGTTCATTAATCATGCAACAATACATATTACTGTTATAGTTTTCATTAATAATCATAGCTATAAAGATGTTAACTTTGTCTAGTGCTTTTATGAATGTTTTTAGCATTTCATTCTGTAACCTACTTGTTCTACATATCTGTGTATTAGTGTTAAAAAGGTATTTGACAGTGTTGATAATGTTTCTGACAGATAATATCATGATATTTTTTGCATTTGTCTTACCGAAAGTGCTATCCTGTCAACAATAATAACCTGTCCAAGGGCTTTTTTGATTACTGTCAGTTTAAGTGCCGGCGATGTCGTGTTGCCAGATATTGCTATAAAAACCGACAAATAAATAAATTAAACCGATTATTTCAAATCTTTGTAAATAAGATAAGATAAAGATATCGTTGACCCTAAACTGCAACTTCCCACTTGATAAACTTTAAAGTGTCAAATTAAGTGGAAAAGACAAAAACGCTTATAATAGATGGACCTGGCAACATATAGCTGCATGTAGAAATTTTAACATGAAAAATGTACAGAGGTTCAGACCTCGGTGACCTCATAGCTGGCTACGGGCCTGATGCTACGCCCTATTCTGGAGACAGGACAGGAATATGCAGCTAATTTGCATTTCAAGTGATACACACTAAAACAGCTCTCTTTTAGACACGCCTCAAAAATGACATTTTCCAGACGTTATATTAAATGATGTGTGGGGTATTTTGAGCTGAAAGTTCACACACACATTCTGGGGACACCAAAGACCAATATTACATCTTGTATAAATGGGCATGATAGGTGCCCTTTAACAAAGTGCACCATTTAAAACTCCCATCACTATGGCAAAGCCAAACAAATGCATCATAAAGGATTGGCCTTGATATCGAGCAATCAGTTCTCCTTTTCTCTCAGCGCGAATCAATTACTACTGCAAAAACGCTGAGCGAGAGGCCGGTTCAGGTGTGGGAGTGAGGGATCAGAGTGTGTTTTCTGCAGTGGTTGTGGGGTGTCTGACTGGCACTATGATTACCAGCAGACGGAACAAATGGAGAACAGGTCTGGATAACCCCAGGTGTGGATTGGCCGTTTGGAGCTCTTTATGGGAAGATTGATTATTCTATTTCCACTCTGCATGCTGACAGAGCTGTGCTATCGATTCCTTTCCACAGCAGAGCACAGAGGCAACAGACTCCACGCATACACTCAAACACAACCACAACACTTTTCAACAATGAATGTAAACTCGTCAGTGTGACTTCTATAGGTTCTCTCTCCTTGCCCTTTGTTTGGTTTAAATTAACGTTCTTACAGGCGGTTTAATAATCTGTTGCCAAAACTGTCAATAGTCAGACAGTTCTGACTGGTGCAATTACATCCATTTTACGCACTTCATTTTACAAATAGATTATGCAGGAAATAAAAAAGTATATATATGACTTTATTTTATATATTATAATTTTTATATAGAATTATATATAATGATTATATATAATTTATACTACTACTACTAATAATAATAATTGTTGTTGTTTGCCCCCACCAGACTTGACCAAACATGCCAGTTGTCCAACTTGACCAGCTAAAATGCGCTTGTCTAGCACTAACCAGCATGAACCCAGCTTCAGATGCATGGACATTTGTGCCGGTGCAGAGATTGCATAACACATTATATCATAGAAAATTGATTCAGTGATTGATTAACAACACACAGAGGTCTGTCCCAATTTGCATACTACTTTGTTAGTGATGTGAAAGTGCATTTGGTGTATGTATAAAGACAGTACAGCAGTACTGTGATAAACTACCACCTCATAAAATTGCATCTTGATTGCGCATATTAAAGGGGTTAACCTTTTTTTTTTATTGCTAATAGATTTAAAATACAATATCAATATATATTTTTTTCTGATTATAGCTAAACAGTAGCTAAACAGGGACTAAAGGCCACATAACCCCAATTTTGACTGCATTAAGTCTTAAAAATTTATTTTTATTTCACATTTAGTTTTTATGGCTGGAAATGTAGCAGCAATAGTATGCAATTTGGACATGTTTGGCATATTTTTACCATAATATTATTTGAAATGGAATCATTCTAAACTAGCATACTATTTAGGATGGAAAGTATGCTAATTGGGATGCAGCCTAGAGAATGCACAGCACAGCACCAAGATCAGTGAACCGCACAGAGCACAGCACAGAGAAGCACAGTGCTACAGTACCTCCAGTTTGCTTTTCTCAGCTGCTTGCGAAGAAGGGGATGATACTGAGGGCAAAGCAGCATCAGAGGACTTCTGCAGGGGCAGAGGAGAGGGAGAGAGAGAGAGAGAGAGAGAGAGAGAGAGAGAGAGAGGGCGAGAGGGTAAAAGAGAGAAATTGAAATAGAATGAAAAAGAGATAAAGAGGGGGTGTGGAGGAGGAAAAAAGCGGAAGAAGCTAAATCAGAATTAATAGGCTGCAGTGATCACTATACAGTGAATAATTATTCAGCCTGTGGGAAACTGGGAAAAGCAACATTTATATACTGATACATTCACACACATCTCAAACACCGCAAAAACACAATTTTATAAATCAGTATTTCTGCCGGCTTTTTAGTAAAAAATATTTAAACACTGTTAAAACAAATCCACTTGTGAAGCAAAATTGCTTAAGATATTAAAACTTGTTTTCAGAGAATATATCTTGAGAATTAAGTTTATTTTTGTTAGTCCATTGGCATTATTTTCTCATGTAAATAGCATAAAAAGCTAAACATTTTCTTTCCAATGGTGTAAGAACTGAATTCAAGATAGATAGATAGATAGATAGATAGATAGATAGATAGATATATATATACACAATTTTTTTTTTTTTAGAAATAACTACTTCTCAAAGTGAATATATCCTGTTTAAAAGGATGCATAGATATTTTAACAGTAAAACAAGACAATAATTGGTTGCAAAAATATACACATCAGGAAGAGGACCCATGTATCTTGGTTTAGTTTCAATATCAGCAGTCGCATCTATCATCAAGCACACATTTGGTGGGTAAAAAATAGCCCAGACTTCTCCAGATGTTCCAGAAGATGTAAGAAGTGAGAACATCTGCCGAATCTGTAGTCAAGAGTTTGTCAATCAGCATGGCCAATACTGCCTCAAATCAATAGAATTAACTCAAGTGTAGACACCGCAAATAACTGCATCAATCAGATGGAGATGTTTGAAAAGCGTGCTCATATACATTTACATATGTGTATATAAAAGCTCAGCCAAGTTCAATAGTATGGATTTCTATTTTCAATTTCATTAAGAATTGTATTGTTGGAGGGTAGAAGGGCATCGTTCGTGATATGACAAAACACCTAAAGTGGTTCAATTGCTGCTTGCATAAAGGACTGCAATCCTTTTTATTTTGAAAAGCTATTGTGATTTGAACAGAGATATGAAAACCATTCAAAATCCCATATTGCCGCAGTCTAGTTATCAAAGCAAAAAGAACAAAAAGGCATAGCAGCTGATGTTCAACAAGGTGTGTGAGAACTGCAAGCTAACAAGTGATGCCTTTCGACTCATAATTAAGTCACGTTTTGAGTCCACTTTAGTGTTATATCGATTGCAACAGCAGCTTCAGTGTGCAATCCTGAAGATGGAATGCTGAAGACAAATGCTGAAAATACAGTTCCTCTCTAATTATGCACAAACTTCCTATGATTGATGTTGTGTGAAATACCAAAACACTGTATTGGTTGAGGAAAAAAAACTCCATACGTACTCGCAGCATGAATCTTATTCCCTGCAATGTGCATGCATAAACAAATAAACACTGCAAAGACAGACATGTGCACTTAGGAACAAATATGTAGCTGTACAGGTCTGTGATACTTGTTAAAGACTAAATAACTGGAAAACTGGAAGTTATTTAATCACTCATTTAAATTTTCTGAATACAGTGGCCAAAAAAAGTGTTTTCTGGTAATTCAAAGGCACCTGTTATATCTACCATGCATTGGATGATACAGATCAAGTCACAACATTGACCCTCATTTTCTTTTTGTTGTCTTCTTCCTTTTCCCTTTCCCCTCACTGTGCCCCTTTCATTAGCTGGGGCAGTTTGTTTAGGCAGATTTTATTGGCTCTGGGGCAGATAAACGGCTCTGCCACTTCACAGAGTCCCACAAAGCCTCTTTCTCTTGGAGCAGGAAAGAGAAGAAGGGAGGGCATGGATGGGTCAGGGCCAAGGTTTTTACTCCATTTCTGCATCATTGCCTAATGCCCGGTTCAGACTACACGATTTTAGCCAGATTTTGCCATGATTTGCTTGATGTAGGGTGTCCTGGGGATTCGTAAATGACAATGGGCATCGAGACGCAAGATTTCATCGTCTCAGCACGTGTAGCGTGTCATAGCGGACGACAACCGATTCCGCGTCTGCGATGCTTAACGACATCACGACAGAAAGACTAGCATGTTTAATTTTTTTTCCGTCGTCCACGACGAGTTCTGTCACATTGGTGATGTTGACCAATAGCAGCACAGAAGCTCTTTCAGACACAGGTTTCAAACATGGCAAAATGAAAGAGAGATGATGGTGCTGCTAGGTGGAATTATGAGATGGAGGAAAGGTTCGTGGAGCTGTGGCAACAGTACTCCTGCCTATATGATGTGTCATCAAGGGACAACCACGACAGAACAAAGAAAGAAAAATGCTGGCGAACTATAGCGGAAGCACTGCAGCAATGTTTACACTCTTGTTTTCGGAAGTCAGTCGCTAGTTCCGCCTTCTCGATGACATCACGCGCGTCGTTAAAGACGGCACGTGATGAATGGTCGGTGAAGCAACGTGTAATCTAACATGTTTCTTGTCCACGCCACAACAAGATTTTAGGAGTCAAAATCATGACCGACAAAAATATCGTGTAGTCTGAACCCGGCATAAGTAACAGCACAATCTCAACCAGACAGAGAAAAAAAAACAGAAGGTGAGAGGAAGATATGGAGGAATAGAGTAAAAAAGCAGCATAGGTGAGCAAGCAAAAGGAATATACAGGGTTCAATACAAGTTAAACTCAACTGACAGCATGTGTGGCATAATGTTGATTACAAACATTTATTTTGACTTGACCTTGTCATTCTTTCTTCTAGACACTTTCTTTATGTCTATGTTTGGAATTGTTTTATTTGTAAAGTACTTTTATGATAATAGTTTAAATAAAATATTAACAATTTAATGGCAGAAGTCATGGTTATTATTTGTTAGGTTAACCAAAGGATTAATCCCCTAATCAGAAAATAACTGATAGATTCACTTGTCAAAAAATTATTGTTGGATTAATTGAATAAATCAAAATAATTATTGATAGATTAGAAATTAGTAGCAGCTCTACTATAGAGACAGAACCACAAAACACCAATTCTGATTCCATTACTTCACCTAAAGGTTTTATGGTTTTATTTCCTCTCAGTCTAAAAATATAGCAGAAATAATACAAACATAATACCATTTGGAATGCATTTATTCTAATAAAATCTCTAATTCTAAATTATATTCTGGGTTACAGTGTGGCACTGATATTGAAAGGGAATGGGGCCAATCCTTAAACTTTCAATTTGTCAGTTTTTCAAGAACAGCCACATGATGTGAACAATATGATCTCATGGCCTATGAAACCTTACATTAAATTTCATTACGTCATAAACCTTAGAATGTCTGCAAAAATAATGATTTAAACAGCTTCACAGATCAAATAATACATATTTAACAGAAAAATGAATGCCAGTGTTTTAATACTTTAAGCTTCACATTTCTGCCATAAGGCTAAAAAATTGGCCCACATTAACATCCATTGTAAGTGCCTCACAGTAACCTCCTTTTTTATTTTTCTGATATTCAACATAAGTCACAAATGCTGTCGGTTGAGCTTAACTTGCATTAAACCCGGAATATTCCTCTGAAGCAGGTGACGGTGGCGAGGGAGTTTTCAGGAAGAGAAAGGGACAAGAAGACGGATGACTTTCTTTTTGTCCCAGTATGGAAGCAGTGCTGTCAGCAGCATGCATCCACAGGGCCCAAGCTGAACAAGTAGGTTCATTATAGCCCAAGTTAGCACAGAACTGTCCGGATCGGTTCATTACCTGCTGATGAATCCCCCTCATAATCTGCTTTTATTGGGTTAGCATCAGCACTATGTTCCACAGCAGCATGGGCCCATGTTCATTAGAGAGCCATTAAATAATACCACGCCATACTCCTCCTCTTTCCCCCAATCCCTTTAATACCACCGAGCCCGTCTGGGGAAATAAGTCCAGAACGGGAAGCAGAAGGAGATGAAGAGAGGCGGTCAATAAGCAGAGACCGCAATCAGCCTGGAGTGTGAAGGGAGAACCGATCTCCATCTTAATGCAGCCGAAGGCGCAAACACTCCCATCCTCTCAAAGAAGTAACAGCCTCAGCGTGAGGTCCAAAGGTCTCCGGCTTTCTAGCTGAGAAGTAATAGAAGGCGCGGACAGCTAAATGCCCCATAATGCAGTGCAAACGCCCAAGCAGGCCAGGTCACTTGGGGCTGAATGAGGCTTAGATGACTGCAGTGTGAAAAGAGACAGTGAGAAGTATGAGAATTGGCCAATTGCTGGCTGTGGAAGGCTGAAGCTATAATTAGTTACACTCTGATATCTCACTCACACATTCACACTCATACAGACAGTTCTGTGGCGTAGAGAACCCGACAGTTTTCTAAAAAAATAAAATAAAAATCAAGTTTCATTTACCATAGCAGAGCTGTGCCTGTGATGTTCATATTCCCTTTGTCTTTTATATATTCCGTTCTTGATATTAAAAACGGTCCACTGAGATCCTTCATTTTGCACATTTTACATGGTTCGGAAACACTTTGATCAAAATAATGAAAAAAGCATGCAAAAAAAAATTGGAAATGGGAAAAGCATGTTTTGAAAACATCAAATCAAAACAAAACAAGGAAGTGCAGGACGCTTAATATCCTGGGACATTTATTTTCTGCTTCACACACACAATCATTTAAATGGTGCGAATCAGCAGGGAGGGAACATGACTTGAGCGCGCTGACTGGCGATAAGGCTTTCAATAAGACACATTTATTCCCCATCTACTGCCACAGAAGAACACACAGAACTTTCATTACTGCCACGAGACAGGAAGACAAGGAGCAGGAAAGAGAGGAAGTTAGACTCTCTTGAGCTTGTTTTAGTAATTGAAGCAAGGAAAGGATGCAATACTGCATTTCTCTCCACCTGGGTTGGAAGCAGGCAACTATTGATTTCTTTTCTTTTCTCTTTTTATTGGCCCAGCTGCCCATCAGATGCCTCCATTCTAGGCTTAGAGTCAATGTCACATGATTAGAGTTAAAAGGCATCACTGTGGCAAGTTGTGTCACCAGAAAGTGATCAAACACAGTACCACAGCTAAGAAAAAAGTTTGAGGTCAGAAACATTTTTAAGCATGCATTAGATCAACAGTGATAGCAGTGACAATGTTACAAAAGATTTCTATTTCAAATAAAATGTTCTTTTGAACTTACTTTTCCTGAAAAAAATATAGGCCTATAACAGTTTTCACAAAAATTTTTTTAAACCGTTTCAACATTGATAATAATAATGCAAATTATACTAGTACCAAATTATTATATTTTTCATTATTATAACTAGGTGTGTAACGGTACACGTACTTGTGCTGAACATTTTCGGTACAGGATTTTCAGTTCAAAATGTCATTTCAAATTATGTAATTTTTTTCAGGAATAAAAAAAAGCCTTAAAACCGCGACCATCCCTTCCTCTTTACTACTAGTTTTAACGCGAAATAAACATGAATGAACATCTCATGCATCAAGTAATCATTCAATCAGCATTTCAACCGTGGAAAGACGTCAACAAAACAGCTGTAAACAAACTGTCACATCGCATTTAATTTACCTTAGGCAAGTCATCAGTGTCCACAGCTCATTAGTTCGCTAAAGAAATGAAGTGCAGAGAAGAGCATTTTGCGAAATATTAGACTATATACTCATATTTTACTTTACCTGTTAGTGATGTCTTAATTATTTAATGTATGTGTAAATAAATCTGTTATGGAACAAGCTTTGACAGCCACTGCATAAATGAATACATTTCAACAACAAATATAAATTTTATAAATTTATAATTTTATAATTTAATTTAAAAACTGCATTATGTGCAATTTACATGTTTGCATACTTTTTTTAAGTTGAATGTTGATTATTATATTTTAAAATAAATAGTAATTACATTTAAGTTTGATTTGATTTAAATTGATTTCTGAAGGACCATGTGACACTAAAGACTGGAGTAATGACTGCTTAAAATTCAGCTTTGTCATCACAGGAATAAGTACATTTAAAAAATGTACAGACCCCAAACTTTTAAACAGTAGTGTACGTAATAAATGAACTAAACATAACTGCTGATAGCTTTAAAGGCTTAATGTAAATTATTTGGAAGAAAACAGCATGACAACTTCTATTGTATTTCACAGAAGAAACTCATTCAGGTTTGGAATGAAAAGGTGAGTAATGATAAGAATTTTAAGCTTTGTTAGTGTTGCTTAACTGTTTACCTTCCAGTCAGCAGAATAAATGGTGAAAGAAGAATAATATGCACAACTCAGAATGGCTTGAGTTGCACCCTCTTGTCAAAGCAGGAACTTGTACTTTTAAACCAGGATACTGTTGAGGAAAATTTATATTAGAGCACTGTTAAAGTAAGCTGTTCTCCACCACTATAGAACTGGGATAACTGCACTCCTTTGTGAAAACCTTTTTTTTCAAATAAGGATATTCTACATTAACAAGGGCAAACACAGATGCCAGGAACAGGAGGTAATTAAATCAATTTGACAGCCATAATCTGCAAACACTAGAAGAGAACTACAATTCATATAACTGTTGTCACAGTGCGTCACAGGTCTGTTATAGGGTCACAGAAGAAGCAGTGGGGGGGGGGATATGTAACTTTTAAACAGTAGTGTACGTAATAAATTAACTAAACATAACTGCTGATAGCTTTAAAGGCTTAATGTAAATTATTTGGAAGAAAACAGCATGACAACTTCTATTGTATTTCACAGAAGAAAGAAACTCATTCAGGTTTGGAATGAAAAGGTGAGTAATGATAAGAATTTTAAGCTTTGTTAGTGTTGCTTAACTGTTTACCTTCCAGTCAGCAGAATAAATGGTGAAAGAAGAATAATATGCACAACTCAGAATGGCTTGAGTTGCACCCTCTTGTCAAAGCAGGAACTTGTACTTTTAAACCAGGATACTGTTGAGGAAAATTTATATTAGAGCACTGTTAAAGTAAGCTGTTCTCCACCACTATAGAACTGGGATAACTGCAATCCTTTGTGAAAACCTTTTTTTTCAAATAAGGATATTCTACATTAACAAGGGCAAACACAGATGCCAGGAACAGGAGGTAATTAAATCAATTTGACAGCCATAATCTGCAAACACTAGAAGAGAACTACAATTCATATAACTGTTGTCACAGTGCGTCACAGGTCTGTTATAGGGTCACAGAAGAAGCAGTGGGGGGGGGGATATGTAATGTGAATTTGAGGCATCAGTACAACATGTTCCTTGAACATCCACCTTTGTTAATCAGCTATCATTTCCCTCTCAATTTAGGAATAATTTATGGGTAAGGTTAGGTTTAGGGGAGGGGATTGGGTTAAGTCTATATTTTTGGACAGTAATGTTAATCCAGGATCAACAAAAGATGTTGATTCAGGAACATGTCTTACTTGGCAAAATCACGGCGACCTGTTGGGGGCATCAAAATTAACCATCCAATCAAACTATGGTACTTCAGTGTAAATGTATTTATCATTTGTAGAACCTCAACAAATGAGGTAGATGCTGCGACACGCCCTCATCCTTAAAAAACATGAACAAACCACACAGAGAAAATAAAGCTGTTTCAAGTTAATAATGCTTAAGTTAATTGCCATGGCAACTATTCAAATTTTCATTTAATTTTTTGAATACTTTATCTAATATATTTGATTTTATTTCAGCTTAATTTCAATTACAATTTGTATTAGCTTTAGTTAACAATAACACTGAGTGAAACCAGTTGAGAATCACTGTTTTAAAACATTAATACACTTTAAACACACACAGAGCCTAAACGAAGTGGTTGTAAATCATTATCTGCTTCTGTATTCATCACAAGTAACAATCCCTCCCTCACACTGTTGTCACTAACCTTCCCATTCCTTTCTTTTCTTCATACACTATCTCTCTCTCATCCAGACCCCCTCCACACACAAAGCAAAATGCCTTAAACTGATAACGAGTTGTTTTTAATAATTTATTTGCATATGGCAGAGTCGGTGGATGAAGATGACCTGGAATCATAGTCTTTCTTCAGGCAGTGCCTCAATGTTACAGTGTGATGCACAACACGCCACTATTTTGCATTTTAGTACTGCATTTTAATTCAATGAACTGTTTTTCTTTCTTTTCTCATCCTTTCTTTGACCAATGCTGCTTGTATATTTGCCTGGTTTGTGACTCCTCAGTCAACGGCTGACCACCACTGCTGAAATCTGATTGGCTGTCAGAGGCTTTAATTGGCCGGCTCAGACAGGCCTGTCAGAGAAAGGCAGAGCTCTGCTTGGGTAGGCTTAAGTAGAGAGAGAAATGTTATTGGACAGGGCAGCCTTGCAGAGTTTGATCGAAAACCTTTCACAGTGTAACCATGTTTCAGTCTCTCCTGATCCAAAGCAATCAGAAAAGGCCAAAAGGAGGCTGTTTGTTTAGATTGCTTAAGCTCCTCAAGCATTATCATGAGGCTAAGACCTGCACGGCACGCTAAGGATGGTCAATTACTATTCCTTGTGGCATTTGGTCAACACAAACATTAAAGGGGTCATATGATGCTTTTTTAAAGATCATTATTTTGTGTATTTTGTGTAACAGAATATGTTGACATGCTTTAATGTTCAAAAAACACATTATTTTTCAAATACTGTACGTTATTGTAGGTCCTCTATGCCCCGCCTCTCTCAAACACTTCATTTTCTACAAAGTCCCTCCTTCCGACAAGCGTGGTCTGCTCTGATTGGCCAGCTGACCCAGTGCATTGTGATTGGCCGAACACCGCAAGCACTCGTCGGAAATGTAACGCCCCTTACCATAATTGCGAGCTTCATCTTTCAAAATAAATGTAAAGACAGAGCCCGAAAGGGTAACAGAGTCTCGTGACAGACACAGTGATGAATATGTGTTTGCAGTACATAAGCCACGGTTAAGACAGCTGAAGTCTTAACTTTGATAAAGAATATCTCTTTGGTTTTGAGACTTCAGTCTTTGCAACTTCAGGGATCTTATCTATGCACAATCAGCTTGTAACACTCCAAAGAGAAAGGAAAACTTGAAATCGCATCATATGACCCCTTTAAAGAACAGAGAGGAAGTCACTGAAAGTCATTTAACACAAGTAAGAGTGCTTTAATTGGCTGCGGGCTCCTGTCAATCAATTTCCTACACGTAAAGCACAGCCGCAACCCACCAAGCTGTGTAATGTGAATTTGAGGCATCAATGATCAGAACAACTGGCCACCAAATCAGGCCTTCCACACATAAGATAGACCGTAAACACTAGAGCTGGGTATTTCCAACTGGCTCACATATACGTTATGATTTGATATGCTGCAATGCATTACAAAATCAAAACTGCAACTTTGCTAAATGCATGATCTGCAACCAAATCTGCAAGATCAGTTTCAATCTTGTTCGCACAGACTGCTTCACTTCAGTCCAGTAAAATACCTCAGAGAAATGCCACTTTCAGAGTTTGTTTATTTAGATTATGTGCTTCTTCATTCATTAAACTGTAGGAAGTTATATGAATTCACACATGAATAACTAAAAATAATCAGACAGACAGACAGACAGACAGACAGATAGATAGAGTGTTGATACTCACAATTGCTCCATTGACAGCATTTTTATCGTAGTACTTCTTCCTCTCATACTTGTCCCTGATGAAGAACTCCACAGCTCTGAAACATTGCTCAGGATAATTGAAAAATTGATGGCTTACAACTAATACAAATCATATTAAACATCACAGCATTTAAACAAACATGGCACATTTTCACTCTTTAACCTTAGTGGTTGTAAGAGACAGAGAAGCTTGATGCTGACTGCTAAATAGCGGACTACATTTTAAAAAACAAGAAATGGCTTAACTTTCTTGTGCTATGGCAACAAGTTTTGATGGGATATATCTCTCATTATACGACAAATTTATGACTTCAAAGTAAGTTCACAGACTGAAAGCCACAAAACTTTGTTAATTTTAATGAAGTCTTTAAATCTCAGTCTTATTGTTTTAAAGTTGATCCAAGGCCCAGTTTGAAGGCTTGTTTTTGATTTTTGTTTCTTTTGGATGGTAAATCTCATATTGGCTTGAAAGATTTAATTGAATTTTTATATCTTCCATTTTCATTTAATTGTAGTTATTATATATATATATATATATATATATATATATATATGTGTGTGTTGATATAATTTTAGCTGTGTTGCTTTTATTAACATACAGACAGCTTGCTGTGCTTTAGCTGCTAGCCAGTTATACCACAAAACCCTCCTGGAAAAGTTTCAAGCGTCTTTACATTAATACCCTTTAAAGCACCTACTTTCAAAAATGTGTTGCCAGACACTTGAGAAAGTTCTGTTCTGCTGTGCTCCATCTACTGTTTTTGAATGCAAAAACATATGTAAATCAGGCCAATCCTGTTCCGGGAGATATACCTTCTTTTAAAGTTCAGCTCAAACCCTAATCAAACACACCTGAACCAGCTAATTAAAAATCCTCAGGAACACTTAATTATGCAGGGCTTCTTTACGACGATCAGCCGAGTAGAGCTTCAGGCGCCTAGACAAGTCGATTTTGAAAATGTGGAGTTTTGCACATTCCTAAACTTAAAATGTTACAGATGCTTTGTTGTAAATATACAGAGAGAAGCTGGTAAGAAAGATGACGCATAAAAAAAGAGCACTGGCATAAATAGGAAAAAGATAAATGAGTTATACAGTAAAAAAAAAAAAAAAAAAGTGAGGGGAAAAAAAGAGAGAGAAACCACAAACACACCAAATGAAGGTACATCTGCCATTCACAATAAGCAACAGAAGAGAGAACTTTAAATGTCCTCTCTCTGCCGATCTGACGTTTATATTAACTCAACTTTTCCATTAAAGAGATCACGAGAGGGAAGCGGTGATAAGTGAGAGAGGGTGAGGGAGAGTGAAAGACCCCCACACTGGAGCACAAAAGATCCGCATTTCCATCTGAAGAAACCACACCTGTGATAAAGCAAATTCCGTCAAAGCTGGTTTGTGGAGGAAGCTCACCTCTGCTGTCCGGATTAATCCATTTTGACAGTTAAGAATATTGTACCTCATCGGTCAGCATACAAATGAAGCCATTTCCATAGCCACACCAAATGCAGGAGCGCTGATAACAGGCTGCGGATGCCAGAGAAATTCAATTAGGGTTTCTGAAAGCACCAATGAGGAGAATATGGAATTATCCCGTCCGCCACACACACCCAATTAGACTGATGGTGTGAAATAGGACGGAGGAGGATACCCGAGGCAATACGGATGAGGCGGAGGGATGAGAGACATGAGGAGACTTCCTGTTAGGCCTCAGCGATGAGGTAGTTCCTGCTCAGCTCTGCTGAAAACAGCAGCTGTTTTCTCTAAATATCTGCAGCCAGAGGTGTGAAGTCACACAGGCTTCTGCCTGCCACATTCACCAACATTACACCAGGAATTCCCAACAGGATTTTTTTTTTTTTTTTTTGTATAGTTCATGATGGAACTACAGGGTGTTTGACTTGTGACAGAACTGACAAATGAAATGTATAAATCAAGATATCAAGAAATCAATACCTCATAGTATGCACAATTATTAAAAACACTACCAATCAAAAGTTTGATGTTTGTTCGATTTTTTTTTAAGAAGTCTTATGCTCACCAAGTTTGCATTTATTTGATAAATACCGTAAAACTGTAATATTGCGAAATAGAATTACAATTTAAAATAACAGTTTCTAATTTGATGACAGTGGCAGAAGTTGAATTTTCATAAGTCATTACACTCCAGTCTTCAGTGTCACACGATCCTCCAGAAATCATTTTATTATGCTAATAATTCTGTGTTCTATCAAATTTTTTATTATCAATGTTAAAAACAGTTGTGCTGCTTAACGTTTTGTGAAAACTGTGATACACTATTTTCAGGATTCTTTGATGAATATGAAGTTCAAAATAATATTTTATTTGAAATAGAAATATTTTGTAACATTATAAATGTATTTACTGTCTCTTTTAATTTAAAGCATCTTTGCTAAATAAATCCTAAAAAAATAACAAATCTTACTGACCCCAGACTTTTGAAATGTAGTGTATGTGCAAAATTCAATGGTTCTAAGCACAAACAATCAGTGGAGTTCGATGACAGCACTTTTTTTACCTACAATTACATGCATTATTATTAATTTTAAAACCAAATAATGAATATCTTCATTTATCCATGTACAAGACAACCCAACATGTAGAACTTTAAATGTTTTTAAAGTGGTAGATACTCTAAATCCTTTTGTGTTGCTTACAAGAAAAAAGTTGTTAGTACTGGCTACAGAATCTGATAGTTTCTGAATTTGGCAGCAGCAAAAAATAAATAAATAAATAAAAAATAAAAAAAAGGAGTAGGACGCAACAGGACAAACTTTGCATAAACTCGCAAACACACAGTTCTTTCAATATAACAAATCCAGAATTTGTCTTTTCTAGCGCCAAGAAAAGGATTATTCACTTTAATCATGTCAATCCTCTGCAGACGACTAAGAACGCATCTGTACCACACACTAAACTCAGCCTCTTGATGACTTTTACCAAATAACTGGCAAAGGCCATCAACCAGAATTACAAAGAAAAACACAGGTAGACTCAAGGATACTGGTCAGTTTGCGGCCGTCTGAAGTTTTCTGGGAGATGAGCTTCATACAGCTGTCTTGCCTTGGTGTTGCCCATGCTCTGCACGCTCTAAACAGAGAAAGACAAAAAAAAAAGATAACAGATGAAACCGGAGACCAACGCAAACCATCCATTTATCCCAACGTCTATCAGAAAGGAGAAAAAGCAAGCACCTTAATAAATAAAATTATTATTTAAAATCTAATGCATAACAGAGTTCAAGTAACACAAAAAAGTAGAGATGCACCGATCGATCGGCCAGGGATCAGAATCGGCCGATTTTCCTCATGATCGGCCAGGATCGGTGATCGGCCGGTGTGACGAGATTTTCAGTTTCCGAGATTTTCGGTTTCAGTGGGGGGAGCATACATGAATATTCATACTTTTCCCGGACATACGCGTGGAACCAAGTGGAGCTGAGAATTTCAGTTCACGCTCCTTGTATCTCCGCAGGTTTAATGGAATATATTTTTTAAAAAGGTAAATATTTTACAGCGTTGCACAAACCTATGCCTAAACTACATTTGTTCATCATTTTGTAACAGTTTATAATGTTTTCATTAGTCTGCATGTTTTGTGCAGTCGTCACCGACTGAATGATTGCAGACATTCAGCACACTTAAGCTAGTTGTAAATTACTTTGATTTCAGTTTGTTGTGCTGTTGCAATGCTTTAAAACGGTCTGTTGTTAGTTGTTTTCATTTAAATACAACAGCTGAAATAAACTTGTATTTGTGGATTGTTTTTCATCTATCCTGGTGTGATTGTTCTTAAACTTTTAGGCTTAGGCTGTATTTACTAAATGAATAGGAATCTAAGACCACACACACAAGCATGAAAGTGTTCCTTTAATAAGTAAAATTTTGGATTAAACAAAATTGTATGGACACAAGTTTAAAAAGTAGCCTATATTTGGTACATTGTAAATGAGAAAACAAATACTTCACTGCATTTTATGGAATGTTAAAAAATAATTTCATTAACAAATGTTCATAAGTGTGCTTGTTTTGATATGATATATACACAATACTGTTCTAAGGATTTGTATTAGTAAGGTTCTTTGTTCATGTCACCAACTGCATCAGATTAAAAATTAAAAAAAACATTAATCTTGTGGAATAATTTTACAATTTAAAATAAAGGTTTTCTCCCTGTGATGTCAGATCTCAACTTTTCCTCTTCAGTGTCTCATGATCTTCAGAAATCATTCTAATATGCTGATTTGCTGCACAAGAAACATTTCTGCTCATTATCACAGTTGAAAATTGTTGTACTGCTTAATGAAGTGGAGAAACCATTATACAGCAACAGGATTCCTTGATAATTGGAAAGTTCAAAAGAACAGCATTTATTTGAAATATAAATCTTTTTTTTTACATTATAAATGACTTTACTGTCATTTGTATTAAATTAACGCATCCTTGAAGAGCAAAAATATAAATTTCTTACAAAAAAAAAATCACTTTTGAATGGTAATGTCATGTATCAAATGCCAGAATCAAGTGAAGAATTGTTTGTTTTTTAGCGTTGTGTCATCAAATTTTTATACAGCAGATTCTACAAGGACGTTAACATCACACTCTCTTGTCTCTTATGTTGTCTTGTTTTGGTGCATACATCTTTTTAGTTTGTAATGAGGAATCAATAGTGATTCATACTCAAAATTCAGGAAATCTTTACTTTATTAATAGCATCCACCATGACTAAAATGTTCCTGGATTTTGAGTGTGAATCACGATTGAATTCATATTTTTTAAAACAAAATGTCACTGTCTCACATAATATCAAACATTCACACCAACACACATTTTACAAACATCTCATCAAAAGCTAATCATGGCCACAATCCAATCTTTATTCCACTTAATTTTTTTATATTTAGAGGCCTTTTTATTTATTTATTTATATCACAACATGGCGGCGGCGGCAACAACACTACAGCGAGAATATAAGTTACGCCTTCTTTCTTTGCGTGAACATTTGGGTGGCGTTATGCAAATCTTCCCAGATAGTGACGTAGGTATGTGGGGGCATGTTAGTTTTAAAGCATTGCAAGCTACAAATGAAGAGCATAAAGAACTGAAATCAATGTATAGGCTACAGCTGAAGCGTGCTGTGCTTTATCCTAACATTACACAAAGAATGCCTGCAATCATTCAGTCAGGGACGACTGCACAAAACGTGCACTGTCAACTAATAAATACATTATAAACTGTTACGAAATGATAAACAAATGTAGTTTGTGCAACACTGTAAATATATTTACCTTTTTTTTTTTTTTAAATCCCATTAAACCTGCTGAGACACAAGGAGCGTGAACTGAAATTATCAGTTCCACGCGCATGTCGGGAAACTCATGAATATTCATGTACACTCTGCCCACTGAAACAGAAAATCTCGTAACACCGGTCAGTCTCACTAGGGATGGCCGACACCACTTTCTTTTTTTTTTTTTTTAAATCCCATTAAACCTGCTGAGACACAAGGAGCGTGAACTGAAATTATCAGTTCCACGCGCATGTCCGGGAAACTCATGAATATTCATGTACACTCTGCCCACTGAAACAGAAAATCTCGTAACACCGGTCAGTCTCACTAGGGATGGCCGATACCACTTTTTTTGTTTTTCGATGCGATACCGATATTTTGAGGCCAGTATCGTCGATATCGATACGATACTTCTAAACTGAACTTTTAAATTATGAAATTTATGAATGATTAAATCACTAAAAGTAAAATGGGTAATGATAACCACAACTTTATATTTGAAACACATTTTAACATTGTAACTTAAGTTATATTTTTGTTTACACATGGTTCAAATATGCTTACTGTAGTGGTAACCATGGAAATCTATAAATACTACAGTTGAACTATGGTCACTTTAGTAAAACCATGGTTCATTTTCATAAGGGACTACAGTGACGGGCTGTTGCATGCATAAAATGCAACCTTTTTATTTTGACAGTGTATGATTTATATTAACATTACAGAATAGAACATGATCGATATTATCTTTCAAAGTTCAATTTAAATAAATGTAATTGCACAAACTATGTAAGCTACAATTTCAATTCGTTTATTGTGAAATAACTTGTCCTCTGATAAGCATTGTTCTGGGCTGCCGTTCCCCAAAGCATCAATGCTTTCTTATGATATTTAGGGAAATGCAGCCCTGTTTAAATGCACTGTCAGAAGTGAGTAAACGCTATCCGTGATTGATTGATTGATTGATTCGGTCTTGCAACTTCTGCGTGTGTTCAGATGAGCAGGAAAATATCCTACCTAACATGAGTTATTCGTCCAATTCAATGCATATTGTACGCATTAATTTATTGTTAAATAAACAAAATCACTGGTAAATAAAACACACCTTAGTATCGATATTTTTGTTTGAGTATCGATACTTTCGATACTCGTGTCAGTATCGATATATCGATACTTCAGGATCGATACGCCCATCCCTAAGTCTCACTTCTTTCCGATTTCGAGCCGATCCGTTTTGTTACCAGTGGCACAGGCAATAACATCAGCTGCGCATTCTCGCTCTCTTCTCTCAGGCGACCCCTTCTCTCTCACACACGTCTCATTCGCTCCGGTTAAAGCTTGTGAGCCACAAATACCAAAATGAGTGCCAACTGCGCTAAAACGTTCAAATACATAAAATATTGTCAAAATGCCCATCTTGGCGAGTATCCAGTTAAACACAGTCAGTTTTGGAACGTTAAATAGCTGATAAAGAGAACGCATGTTGTGTAACCGTATATTGGGTCCGTGGATAAACTCTTAAAGGGACCGCAGTCCAATATTTATTGCTGCTGTCTGTCATGTTAGTCAAAGAACAAAAGACAAAGAAAACCACTTTCTGCTCTTGACTGAATAAGTTTTATAACTTCAATGGTAAGCATTATTCTGTATTGAATTTTTACAATGAAGACTACAGAAATTAAAGTAATCAAATGTAAAATAACATTGGATGTGTTATTTTACATTTGATTACTTTAATTTCTGTAGTATTTCTTAACGTAATAAAAACTTACTTAACCTGATAAACTTAAGTTTCATAGCTCTCTTTATTCTATTGCATTTATTTGTGCTGTTGTTTGCCATTTTTTTTATTTGTTCTTATTTTATTACTGACTTTTTACTTGTGTTTTTTTATGAAAATATAACTTTGCGTTGAAGAAAAGTAGATTTTTGTTTGTACATGCTGTCAATTATAGTTCTTAGAAAGAAAAAAAGGAATCGGCAAAAATCGGTATCGGCAGATCACACTAACAAAAAAATCGGAAATCAGAATTGGCCAAGAAAATTGCAATTGGTGCATCTCTAAAAGTACACATTTTATTTCAAGCTACATATACATTGTTAGACAAATAGTTTGATATAGTATTTCTCATTATAGTTTTCTCTACAAAAAAAATGTTGCACAAAAATTGAGAATTAATTCACAAACACACTTTCACAGTTTTGTTAACTTGTTCAAAACTCAATTAGTGTCCATTATTAAAAGTACAGAAACTCAAAACATATAGCACAAAACTCTATAAGACCAATAAACAAATTATTCAAGTGCAATTCATGAAGCAGTTTGTCTAAATAAGTGTAAACTCTGAAACATATGCATCTTTGTATAAATGTTACCCTTGACATATTTAAAATGCTTAAATGATGACCTGAGGAGAAAATAATTTAGTATGCTGATATGTATTTAACATGAATTGATCTCTCTCTCTCGATGTTGAAGTACCGCAATGACCTCTGAATAAAGAGTGACCGCATTCATTCTTTGAGGTGGTGAAATTTGATTGGTTGCTGTGTGCACAATCGCCGGGGCAACAAGAGTGACGGTGCAATATATCTGTAACATGATTCATGGCACACACCACAGTTCCTAACTTCCTATGAAAGCTAGTGGTAACATGCATGACCTTTTAACCTGAAACAGACTAAAAAGAAAAAAAAAGCGCTCAGTCGTCTGTGCGAGTTTATGGCCCTGATTCTTAATTAAAAATGTAATCAAGGCTATTTCAAACATATACAAATTACACGCATTTGCATTATCAGTTCTATGTCACGTACGTCTAAGCCTGTCAGAGACAAATTAATATGAGGATGATGGATCCGACTGAAGGAAGAGGAGATGCTGAAAAACAGACAAGTAATTACCCATTAAGAATTAATTATCCATCCAGACGTCAATTAATATGCAAAGGGGAGATGCAAGACTCCCTTTTGGTTGCTTAAAACTCATAAATATTTTAAGCCACACTGTTTTTTAAAGCACAACACACAGAAACACACATATTCAGTTACACAAGTATAGGTATGAATGAATGAAGGTTATCTGGACTACATGATGCAGTGTGTTTTGACGCCATCACTCACACTACAATAGAAAAACAGGTGTCCTAATAACTTCAGGAAGGGCTCAACAAGGATTTTTATGTTGGCTTGATCGCTGTACCCACCACAAATATGGCAAACATACTTTTACAATTATTCTATTTTATACTTCAAGGGTTTGCAATTTAGTTAAAAACTCATATATGTTAGCCAACTATACACAACTAGACGCAACTTTGGCAAAAAGATAGGAACGCAGACGGATATTAGCCTTTTTTTTATTATCATTATGTTATATCTTTTTATTTTTTCTTATTATTTGGAATATTTAAATAAAAATAATAATATATTTATATTTAATAATCACACCATAAATCATAATGTTATGATGCCTAAACTCACTTGTAAAATATTTATTTTAGATTTAGTGTGTTTTCATTTACAATCCGTAGTACTGATTTATAATATTAGCCTTTACATAAAAATAATTACTGGTGTGATTACAAGTCTCGGCCAGAATTTCAATATCAGTACATCTCTAGTGAAATGTTTTGTACAAAAATAAATGAACACTACCATTCAAAACTTCATACTTTTATTCAACAAGTACACATTATATCAATTCACACATGCGTGGTGGTACTCTCGTAAACAAAAATAACAAAAGAAAACAAAAATAATGACGTCCTTTCGTGAATGTGCATCGAAGACTGACAGGAAAGAGAAGAAATTGTTGAATAAAGTAGTTCTTTTTGTTTTCTTTGTGCAAAAAAAGTATTCTCGTAGCTTCATAAAATTAAGGTCGAACCACTAATGTCACATGGACTATTTTATTGATGACCTTACTACCTTTCTAGGCCTTGAATGTGGTAGTTGCGTTGCTGTCTATGGAGGGTCAGAAAGCTCTCAGATTTCATCATAAATATCTTAATTTGTGATCTGAAGATAAATGAAGATCATATGGATTTGGAACGACATGCGGGTGAGTAAATAATGAGACTTTTCATTTTTGGGTGACCTATCCCTTTAAGAAATTCTTACCAACCCCAAACTTTTGAACAGTAGAGAATGTGACCAACAAATGCTAGACACTGTGAAATAGCACTACTGCCTTAATCTATCGGATGAGAGTCAGATCATCAACAGGCCCAAAACATCTTGTTGAGCACCATAAGAAAGAAAAAAACCACCAACACATGAAAACACACATACTTGAATCTGCTCGGGGGTCCATTGGTCCAGGTTGACGGATTTAACACGTGATATATGCACTCCCAGGTTCCGGTGTATTCCAGCACAGCGGATACAAATAAACACACCAAGATTCCAAGAGGCCCATCGAGGTCCTGCGGAGAAAGAGAGAGAAAACAGACAGATTTTAGACCTGCAGTAAAGCACTTCCCATTATCTGAAACAGATAACGCCATCATAACAACAGACAGTGAAGAAACAGCGGTTTAAAATAAATCTTCTGAGTCACGGTGCCACCTCGAGCTCCGTCGCGCAATTCCGCCTTGCCATGGCATCGAATAAACCGCATTGTGCTGTGATGCCGAAAACCAATATCTAAACGATGGAATTTTGCAGTCGTGATAACAAAATTTGATCCAAGCGCCGGATGAATGCAGCAGGTAGCCCACCTGAATCAACAGTCAATAGCCGCAGGTACCTGAATAAAGTAGTGAAACTACATTGTGAGGCTCCTGATCTCATCAACCACAGAAAAAAGGGAGAAGAAAAATGTGAATTGTGCTACAATACAGACTGCATGTGATTATCTTCAGCCCGGTGTGTAATATTCAGCTCTCAGAAGTGACTGTAATAGCACGGGGGCGGACGAAAGCGCTCTGACGGTAGACGCTAACAAAGGCAGAGACGGAGGTTGTGTATCTTTTAGTTCTGAGCGCAAGAAGTCGATAGCTTTCGGGTGAAAAGTTGCACGTGGAAGCCGACGGATTGCGGGGTGTGGGCGCACTGGAGCGGTCCTGACAGCTCTCTGCTGCTCGGTTGGTGCTGGCGAGAGCACTGCTCCTGATGGGCTATAAATCACCGGGTTTGCTGGGAAATGGATTTCTGTGGTTCAACCTCCCTCTTTGGCTTTATTTACACCTGTCAGCCATCTTAGGACGTGTCCAATTCGCTTCCTCCGTCTCACGCTTTCTCGCAGCACGGAGCCGTATCCCTGGTTTCAGGGGGGGATGGGATCTGTATTTTGCCTGCAGGACGCCTGGCATGGGTTTGCAAGAGTAGAGTAAACCACTGACCCAGGCAGTGCCACCCACACAGCTCCTGAAAAGAAAAAAATCGTGCACACAAACGCACATACACTACAAGTACAGCCATTAGCATAACAAACAATACCGCACTGTTTTTTCACTTTTAAGCATGTTCATAATTTATCCTGCATGATTGCTCAGGATATTAATGGCTATATTGCTTCTGTTCTGTGCTCAGATGACAAAAGAGGACGGGTGACACGTGAACAGGCTGATAAGATTCCCCAAACACGCAGGAAAAACTCTGGTGAAAAATGCGGTAATGAGAGAGAGCGGGTTTCCAGTCTCTTATCTCTCACCCACCCCAAAGTACCATCCGGCTGGCTGCACAGGCTCCGTCTGCCACCCTCCCAGATTTATTAGCCCAATAAAAGTCTGCAAGATTGTGTCTCACACCGCTGCACCAGGAGCTGCATAACTCACCCACAATTAAAGAGGGTTAATTTGTCATTGAGTGCAGTGAAGGGTGCGGTGCCCCTGCGGAGGGTTGGATTCTTACAAATACTTGAATAGAAAACGATGTGAAACACAAAGAACAGTTTGCGCTAAAGAATTAGGATGAACTAAAATTATATTGACTATAAAAATGTCCATGCCTTTTAAGATTTTATTAATTTCTATGAATTTCCCAGGTGCTGTGAAAGTTTCCTTTGGAGTTCCCCGATTCTCCAGGTGTTCCAGGACTGTGAAAACCCCCAGTTTCAAAAGTTTCAAACAGTCCAAATCAAAACATTTGAAAGAGCAAATACACATGCAAAATAGAACATTTTCGATATGCCTGCAATGATACACTGGCGTAAGTTGACGTTGACGACTTGAGATGTAGGAGTGGGCAGCGAAACCAACATATGATGATGCGTAATTTTATATCATAATATCAATATTTATATATATTTTCTATATTATATATTTTTATTATATATCAGTGCTTCTCACACATAGACTTTAATTGGGAGGGCCGCCCAGGTATATTAACGGCCGCCCAAGTATATATGGCGAAACATTTTTGCTTTTATTATTTTTATTCTAATACTTTTTTATTCGCCCAAAATAATGAAACCATCCGCAATTGATTAATTAGTGGAAAATCTCCCCTCGCCCTACACGTTTCGTATATGCTCATTCTGTGCGCGAGAGAACTGTTTACTCCCGCTGCCATTCCCACGTGCACTGCAGAGATGCATTTCACAGACAAACACAGGGCTCAACAGTGCGGGCACTTCAGTCGCAAATAACAATAGACGTGCGCAAACTGTAAAATGTATTTAAGGAGCATGTGTGCGAATAAAGCAAAATCCCTATGTGAATTGTGCTACAATACAGACTGCATGTGATTATCTTCAGCCCGGTGTGTAATATTCAGCTCTCAGAAGTGACTGTAATAGCACGGGGGCGGACGAAAGCGCTCTGACGGTAGACGCTAACAAAGGCAGAGACGGAGGTTGTGTATCTTTTAGTTCTGAGCGCAAGAAGTCGATAGCTTTCGGGTGAAAAGTTGCACGTGGAAGCCGACGGATTGCGGGGTGTGGGCGCACTGGAGCGGTCCTGACAGCTCTCTGCTGCTCGGTTGGTGCTGGCGAGAGCACTGCTCCTGATGGGCTATAAATCACCGGGTTTGCTGGGAAATGGATTTCTGTGGTTCAACCGCCCTCTTTGGCTTTATTTACACCTGTCAGCCATCTTAGGACGTGTCCAATTCGCTTCCTCCGTCTCACGCTTTCTCGCAGCACGGAGCCGTATCCCTGGTTTCAGGGGGGGATGGGATCTGTATTTTGCCTGCAGGACGCCTGGCATGGGTTTGCAAGAGTAGAGTAAACCACTGACCCAGGCAGTGCCACCCACACAGCTCCTGAAAAGAAAAAAATCGTGCACACAAACGCACATACACTACAAGTACAGCCATTAGCATAACAAACAATACCGCACTGTTTTTTCACTTTTAAGCATGTTCATAATTTATCCTGCATGATTGCTCAGGATATTAATGGCTATATTGCTTCTGTTCTGTGCTCAGATGACAAAAGAGGACGGGTGACACGTGAACAGGCTGATAAGATTCCCCAAACACGCAGGAAAAACTCTGGTGAAAAATGCGGTAATGAGAGAGAGCGGGTTTCCAGTCTCTTATCTCTCACCCACCCCAAAGTACCATCCGGCTGGCTGCACAGGCTCCGTCTGCCACCCTCCCAGATTTATTAGCCCAATAAAAGTCTGCAAGATTGTGTCTCACACCGCTGCACCAGGAGCTGCATAACTCACCCACAATTAAAGAGGGTTAATTTGTCATTGAGTGCAGTGAAGGGTGCGGTGCCCCTGCGGAGGGTTGGATTCTTACAAATACTTGAATAGAAAACGATGTGAAACACAAAGAACAGTTTGCGCTAAAGAATTAGGATGAACTAAAATTATATTGACTATAAAAATGTCCATGCCTTTTAAGATTTTATTAATTTCTATGAATTTCCCAGGTGCTGTGAAAGTTTCCTTTGGAGTTCCCCGATTCTCCAGGTGTTCCAGGACTGTGAAAACCCCCAGTTTCAAAAGTTTCAAACAGTCCAAATCAAAACATTTGAAAGAGCAAATACACATGCAAAATAGAACATTTTCGATATGCCTGCAATGATACACTGGCGTAAGTTGACGTTGACGACTTGAGATGTAGGAGTGGGCAGCGAAACCAACATATGATGATGCGTAATTTTATATCATAATATCAATATTTATATATATTTTCTATATTATATATTTTTATTATATATCAGTGCTTCTCACACATAGACTTTAATTGGGAGGGCCGCCCAGGTATATTAACGGCCGCCCAAGTATATATGGCGAAACATTTTTGCTTTTATTATTTTTATTCTAATACTTTTTTATTCGCCCAAAATAATGAAACCATCCGCAATTGATTAATTAGTGGAAAATCTCCCCTCGCCCTACACGTTTCGTATATGCTCATTCTGTGCGCGAGAGAACTGTTTACTCCCGCTGCCATTCCCACGTGCACTGCAGAGATGCATTTCACAGACAAACACAGGGCTCAACAGTGCGGGCACTTCAGTCGCAAATAACAATAGACGTGCGCAAACTGTAAAATGTATTTAAGGAGCATGTGTGCGAATAAAGCAAAATCCCTCCGGGTGAGTTTTCTTAAATTTAATGTCTTAAAAAGTCTTCAATACATGAAATGGTACAACAGACGTCTTAATGATCATTTTAAGTCGTCTTATATTTTGGGGATGGAAAAACATAAATCGCAGTACAGCCTATCGATTATGAAACTTCAAAATGATTTAATTAGGGGCGGTCTCCAAAGCTCATCAACTGGTCACTGGGGTTCCTCAGGGATCAGTTCTTGGACCCCTATATATATATATATATATATATATTAGGGCTGCACAATTAATCGATTTTCTAATCGCGATTATAATTATGGATGCCACAATTACATAATCATTCAAAGCAGCAATTAATCATTCAAAGTCCACTTATGTTATTCTGCATGCTTAAGATGCTTTTTTTCTTTGTACATGTTATCTTAAGGGTTTTTCCACTGTTTTAAAAAGGAGAAAATACTGTAGCAGGCAGAACAAGATGGCTGTTCACTATGCGTGAAATATAGAAAGAAAATCCTAATATTGAATTTTATATTAATGTGTTTTCAGAAAAGTGTGCCTTCTTTTCATCTTGCCTCCGTATAATGCATTTAAATTAGTGTTAATACGCGCAGCCCTGCTCTGTTTACAGCGGTAACCACAGAGTTGTTCTATAAGTTTCTGTGTCATGCATCCAGATGTTTTATGTAGCATAATTTCACAAAGCTAAAGTCAGGTCATTTTGTTTTTGCTTCAGATTTTTAAATTATACAGTCTAATATAAATCAAACATTGCACGTGTCTTTTTTTTTTTTGGATCAATTCACGATTAAAATGCAGTGGCTGCCTCTAATTTCAAATGGCTATGAAAAATCAAGGTGCAACACAGAGTGAAGAATATGCAAATGTTATTTTATGTGCGATTTTTCAATTTCTGTAACTGAACATCTACAAACATAAAAACCTAAAGCACCATTTCATTTCTATCTTTGTGCTATAGCTAGGGCTGGGCAAAAGATCGAATGCGATTTTCATGTGCATCTCGTCAGTAAAGCCGCTTCTGGTGATTAGTAGTAAATCTCCAGCACGTGCTTCCAGATGGAGCGGCATTTATTACACAGAGCCATAGTTCACTGACAAGCTAC
>NW_015505285.1:3153227-3179362 GCF_001515645.1 Sinocyclocheilus grahami | reverse complement strand
CAACTATACATTGGATTGGTTTCTTCTTTAAATAAAAAGGTAAAAATATGCATGGTATTATAATGTTATACTAAAACTAAAATTAGAACAATGGAAAAACTACAGTGGCCAAGAGAGCTCAACGCACTGCAAATAGAAAAAACACATGCAAATTAAGAAAACAACTTCATCAATTTGACAACACACACGCTGCAAATGCTCACAACACAACCAAAAAAAGAATTTTATTTGCAGTACGTTTCTTTGTTTGGTTGTGTTGTGAGCATTTACAGTGCATGTGTTGTCAAATTGATGAAGTTGCTTAATTAATTAGCAGGTGCTTTTTTTCTATTTGCAGTGCGTTTATTTATTTGGTTGTGTTGTGAGCATTTGCAGCGCGTGTGTTGTCAAATTGATGAAGTTGTTTTCTTAATTTGCATGTGTTTTTTCTATTTGCAGTGTGTTGAGCTCTCTAGTTTTTCCATTGTTCTAATTTTAGTTTTAGTATAACATTATAATACCATGCATATTTTTACCTTTTTATTTAAAGAAGAAACCAATCCAATGTATAGTTGACATTTGAGGCTTAATACTAGTGTTTTCAGCTTGTTTATTTTCATATAAAAATATGGCATGCAGTTGCTTCAAACAAAGGTGTAAACATCATTCATTTAATCATAATTACAAAGGAATAATATAATTATTATATAATAATAATAATCGACAAATATGATTTTTGTCATAATCGTGCAGCCCTAATATATATATATGAATGAAATGAATCTGAATGTTAAAATAAAATACATTAAACTTAAATAAAATGTTTAATTAATTTTAATTAATTTAATTCTTGTGGTAGGCTTATCTGAGACATAGGCGTGGGCAGCATAATTAAAATATTAAATGTGCAATTTTATATCTCATTAAAATTAAATATTACAGGAATATTAAATACTTTTTAAAATTAAAATAATTTTATTATAATAATAATTTAACCTATATTTATTATTTTAATAAATAATTTCATTAAAAATCTAATTAAAATTTTAGCAATTCAATATTTTACAAATTACAATATAACTAACATAACTAATGAATGAACAAGTCTGGCATCAACAGCTGTCTTACACTGTGTAGCATTTAAGTTAAAAACAAAAGATTTATAAAAGTTTTACATAAAATTATTGGATGAGCCATATTCAAAATCATAAAATAGCCAATATACATACATACACCTGTGACAGCACATCAGTTGATTTGCTGCTACATCGCTGGCCGACCATAAACAACCAACCATTATACGGTCTCTACATCACATGCAGACACTGTAAACATGATGTGTCAAAACTAAATTACTCTCATTATAATCAAGGAAGCTGGAAGCGCCTGTCTACAACATAATTTGCAGCATAGACTGTAGCTTTAACATAAACATCATAGCAAGCTGACACATCTTCCACCACACATCATCTAGTCTACCATCAAACCGTGCAGCACTACTGAGCTGGATGTTAACGCCAGGTATAAACAAGGTCTCTGATAACCAGCCAAGAGTAGAGGTCAGACAACTAACCGCTGTCTGTCTCGCAGCCCTGCAGACAGACACGTCTACATAAACATGAAATGCTGCGATGGAGGGGAACTGGCAACCAAGACAGATCATGACCTATGACCCCATCTAAGCTCTCCCAATTCTGCAAAAATGGATGACGGCCTCTAGCGTCCAAAAGGGGCAATTTCGGATTCTCGGCTATGACATGTCGTCGTGATCTTTCTACTTCCTCTCGTCCCAAGTCCATTCATTATCTCCACAGCTGGTCGCAGCAGATGTAGAGCGATGTGAGCGAGTCCCTCAGTCTACCCGTACACTGGCTAATAATTCACCATTCAGCTTTACAAAACGGCAGCCGGATGCTGTAAACAATTCCGCGGTAGAAGGATGCGAAGGAGAAAGCGTTGTATAAAATTTCCTCAAAAAGGCTGAGGCATGCTATATTTAGACCCGAGGAGAACAAGCGAAGGATGCTTTCAGCAGCTGGATACCGAGATAACATATTTTTGGGAGAGCCTACAAACGCGGAGCACCCTGGGTGTGCGAGGCAGCCCTCCCCTGAAAACTCAATTAAAAGGCAGGCCAAATAAATTATTCGGTGTCTAAACATCCAGAGCGGGGCTCGCAGGGACTTTGTGCGTGTAGGTACAGCGGGAGATTTACAGTTGCCTCTGTGGTCCCCAGGTCTCTACCCACTTCATTGAGAAGTCACCCCAGATTTATAAGCCTGTAGCTCATTTGCTTGCATTGAAAGAAAATAAACAATGGGACACGGCCGATATAAGATGTGCCAAACACACACACACACGTCATTCGTGACTTTGTAGCACCTGTCTCGCTGAAAATTGAGTGGCTGCATCGTTTCGTCAATGTCACCCTCAAGGCTACAAGAGAGCATTTGTCAAAATAAACAATAGTCCCTTCTGCCCTCCAACTTTCACCACTGGGGGCGAGAGCCCCTCTCTCTCTTTTCACTTCCTTCCTAATCCCTTCCATCAGCTCTGCCAAAGAGGGAGGAGAACGAGAGAGAGGACAGAGGGAGAAAGAAAGGGGAAGAAGAAAAAACAGGAGAAGAGAGCGGCACTGTACTTCACCCAGAAACCTCAAAGAACTTGAGGACCCTCCAGCTATGCTCGGGTAACACTTCAAAAGGCTGGTGCGGATTGTACCGGTCTGGTCCAGGGACAGGGGCCAGTTGTTGTGTTTCAGGACCGCGCACTGCTGCTCTCCACTCCACCTGACATGCTTTTAACAGCTGAATAAGACGCAAACCGTACAAAATCTAACTACACAGGTTTCTAGTAGGCTATGTGAGTCTTTCTTAAAAGCCTCCATTTTTCTCTCATTAAAAAAGGTGATGGCAGAAAACAACCACATCACACAGAGAACAGCACACACATTCATATCAACCTGCACCTTTTCAACACCAAATAACAGGCTGTTAATGTGCAAGTGTGTATTTGTTATCCATAACTGGAGGAGAAAATGTGTCTGGTTATGTAATGGCAGAGCGGATGAGGGGGGAAATATGCAGCTCTGCCCTGTCCATCACAGCCGTGCCCATTAGTGTGGGTTCTAGCTGTACGGACCCCCAGCTGTTTGCCATAGTGAACACACTTGATGCAGTCTAAAGGGCCTTTCACACCAAACAGGATATGAAAAAGCTAAACGAAGCACAGCCGAATGGTTCATTCAAACCAGAAGTGAAACGAATATAGGGCTGAATGAAAAGCACATTCATGTTGGTACAACAGATGCCATAACGCACCCTTCAGCTGCACGGGATACAGGATACAGGAAGCGCAAGTTTAAGATTGTCAAGTTCACCAATAAAACCAAAAGTAATAAAACACAGATGTAATGTTTAACTAAAGTTATCTGAAGTTTTTGTTTGGTGAAATTGCACTGATATGGGTTAATAGCAATAATTAAACACCAATCATTATTTTCAGGTTAAAGCTAATAACAAATAAACTCTACACGGTTTTATCAAAATAAATTAAAAGTCAAACATTAAGAAATAAATACTTTTCAAATGATACAAATTTAGGCATCACATATATATAATCTACAATATGTCAAATGAGATCTGCTAAAGATTACATTTACATGTTAATAAATTTGTGTTTTTAAAGATTAAGATGACTGCAAAAGTAATCTAAACACAAAAATGGGGAATGTGCACACACAATTAAATATCAAATACCAGCCAACACACAGAAAACAACACAAATACTTTTATTCTGCAAGGACACAGTAAATTGATCAAAAGCAAAAGAAAAAAAAAATGACAACATTGTTACAACAACAACAAAAAAAAACTCTTCAAATTTTGAATTTTTATCCTAAAAAGGATCACTTTTTTTCCTTTCCACACTGATAATCATACATATTTCTTGAGCAGCAAATTAGCATATTAGAATGATTTCTGAAGGATCATTGAAGACTGAAAATTCAGCTTTGCCAATACAGGAATAAATTACATTTTCAAATATATTAACATAGAAAATAGTTATTTTAAAAGAGACTTTTCAAAAACATTTTAAAAAAATCTTAAAGCCTGCGAATTTTGAACAATAGTCTGAGTAATTTATATATATTATTGAATAGAATAAACTGTTTCACAAAGTGCAAATGTGTGAATGTTTGCAGAATACTTTATACATAGCTAATATTGTAAACTTGCTAATCACAGGTTATGTCTGCAGTTAAAAAATTTTGTGAGCTGCAACCAAGAAAACCTGTTTGTTGTTGTGCAAATGTTCGTCCCTGGTCTGAATAGCTTCATATGAGTTGTTTTCATATTCACATTGTTTCTTTTCAAACTGTTGTTGGTGCTGAACAGTCAGTCAAAATTAGGGCAAAAGGGTCTAAAGACAGAAGCATCCAAAAGAGGCCGTCCTAGAATCATGCATCATTCTGAACTTAAACCACCCATCTTTCAGCACAGTACGGTAAGTTGGTAACACAACTAATTGGTGTTGGTGGGAGTCGAGAAATGTACTGGAACTGTAAGATTACGCTTTGCTACGCCTGGGAGTGTTTTCAGATCCTTCCTACCCCATGATCAACCCCCAAAAAAACCACACACAAGGAAATAAACTCAAAAACCAAGTGTGAAGCAGAAGCGCACGGCAAGCGTATCTAAATACCAACCGTAACAGATAGGCAGCGACCCGCAGAGCCAAGAGGATTTATCTGAAAGCTAACCGTGAGACGAAACGCTGACACTGAATACATATAGACTAGCTTCCCTGTGAACAACACGAGAGGACGAGAGAGTAAAATCCTGAAACAGACTGAAAGTAATAAATGTACCCGTGACAGGGCTTCACACAAACCAAATTACAACCCGTCAGATTCTCAGCTGGTGCTTCCAAAAACCGCACCACGGAGATTGATCAGTCCGCCCCGTGATGCCAAAGATACTTAAGGCAGTCAACAGAGAAGGGTCAGAAATGAGGAAGAGAAAGAGAAAGAGAGAGAGCAGGGGAGCTGGTAAAGGTGATTCAGGATCAGGAGATTTCTGAGCTGAACTCATAGCTTTCATTCAGATTGATGTGAATTTAATGAACTATATATATGGAAAGCACACTGTGGGAAAAAAGGAGGTGAGGACTTCATTGCACTGCTTTAAACATACAGCATTCTCACAGCGCCCCCTGGAGGGAAAGAATGACAGGGTGATGACTAATGCAAGAATTTCTTCAAAGGTTATACAAGGCACCAAGAATGGCATAAAGTGAGATAGAAAGCATGTTAAGGGCAGCTAATTGGTTGGAGTAGATCAAATCATGATCCAAAGTTCTGTCATCATTTACTCGCCCTCATGTCATTCCAAACTTGTAGAACTTTCTTTTTTTCTGTGGAACACGAGTTGATATTTTGAGAAATGCCTCAGTTTTTTCACATATAATGGAAGTAAATGCACACCAAAACTGGTTCCAAAAGTCATCACAATATTTTCTTTTATGTTCCACAGAAGAAAGAAAGTGATATAGGTTTGGAATGATGTGAGGGCGAATAAATGACAGAACAATCCCTTGAAGATCTTGATTTGATCTACTCCAACCAATTAGTCAGCTTTCACATTCTTTTTATCTCACTTTGTCATTCTTGGTGCCTTTTGTCACTTTTTGAAGAAATTATGGTGTCCTCAGAAGAAATTTCATTTCAAAACATATCTTTAACAGGAGTGAAAATGATCAATTAGGCCTAATTGGCTGAAATTCTGCCAGTTTGAGAGTAATTTGCAGACGGTGCAAGTTTATATAATTTTTTTTATATGCATAAAATAAATACAAACATTTACATAGCATTTATTTAATTCACACACTCACACGAAGAAAAAAAAACTGAAAACAAATGTTATTCGATTTTTTAATCGAACATTTAATCAGACTTCATTATCTCAAAATTGCCAAATACTGGCCATAAAAATGATGGTAAAACCAACCAGATTTCTTAATCAAAATGGCTAGTACGTAGACGATTTGCCCATGCAAAACATCTTAAATACTTTAATTCCTTACTTGAATTATTCCCAACGATAAGACTGTTGGTGCTCCAACCAATTAGTCAGCTTTCACATTCTTTTTATCTCACTTTGTCATTCTTGGTGCCTTTTGTCACTTTTTGAAGAAATTATGGTGTCCTCAGAAGAAATTTCATTTCAAAACATATCTTTAACAGGAGTGAAAATGATCAATTAGGCCTAATTGGCTGAAATTCTGCCAGTTTGAGAGTAATTTGCAGACGGTGCAAGTTTATATAATTTTTTTTATATGCATAAAATAAATACAAACATTTACATAGCATTTATTTAATTCACACACTCACACGAAGAAAAAAAAACTGAAAACAAATGTTATTCGATTTTTTAATCGAACATTTAATCAGACTACATTATCTCAAAATTACCAAATATTGGCCATAAAAATGGTAAAACCAACCAGATTTCTTAATCAAAATGGCTAGTACGTAGACGATTTGCCCATGCAAAACATCTTAAATACTTTAATTCCTTACTTTCTCGTTGTGACCTCTGTAAACAACCTTAATCGTACCCACTGGTCTCATAATATGGTGTTAAAAGCAAGTTTTGGAGAACGTGACCAGCAGCCAAGAAGCCGGAGTCATTTAAGTTTTAACAGTAAGGATGGATGAGCTTCACTTCAGCTTTGAGTGGTGTTGTGCTGCTCCCTGCTGGTGAGAGGCAAAGAGACTGATCAAACATGAACCTGAAGACTTCTATTTCCAATATTTGATCAATACCGTATGGGGAAAATTGTGAAAACATGTGTAAAAACAGTTTTGAAACAGTTGTGTGTTTGTAACAATGCATTGTACCATAATATGGTAAAACCAACCAGATTTCTTAATCAAAATGGCTAGTACGTAGACGATTTGCCCATGCAAAACATCTTAAATACTTTAATTCCTTACTTTAATTATTCCCAACGATAAGACTGTTGGTGTACATCTAAACGAAGCCACGGTAGCTTCTAATTCTCCCTATATTGATCAGCTTTTGTCACAACAGGCTTCCAACAATACTGCAAAGCATTGTGGGGGGAAAGTGAGTCACATTGAGAACAGCAGGAGCCTTGCAGACCTGCTGTGCCACTCCACATGTACTTCTTTACAGCTCCTAGACCTGTCAAATTCTCCCAGACAGCCACAGAAACACCACAATATCATTGCGCCACAGTCAGCAGTACACACTATCATTAACGATGACTGGCATACTTAATTTACATAAAACAGCAGCTCACCGATTGTCTCCAAAGACAAAAACAAGAGATGAAAAAGCGATCTTTGAGAAGCAGTAAAAGCTCTTTGATTTTTCAGACCTGAAAACAAAAAGCAGATGCAAAAACACACAAAATTTGCAGAGACCTTCATCATCACAGACAGAAAGCTCAAAACAGCAGACACCATGTGACGACACACTCTACAAAGCCCCCCAAATAAATTAAGACTTCAATTAAAGATTAAAGCCAGTCACAGAGATCCTGAGAGAACTAACTCCTTCATTAGAAGAAAAAAAGAGACCCTGTTCAAAGAAAAGCTCCGCTCTGCCGGTCTTCTGAGGCACAAGAACACACACATACACACACGGCATCTCAAAACTGGCAGTGGAGTCCAGCTGAGTGACAGTTGAGTTCGGCCTCACAGAGGGAAGACTAGTAGAGCATGAAATTAGAGCCCTCTATTCCAGCAAGACATCTGACAGACTGAGAGAAAAGGTGTGCGTGTATGCTCCTGCTATCTGTGACAGGTGAGGGAAGGAACGGCAGAGCGTTGGGGAGGGGGGAAGGTCTCAGCACAGTGTCTGTTCTGTCAGGTGGAAAGGAGAGGGACGACTGCAAGTGAACATGAGAGAAAGGCCAACTCGTTGTGACCTCTGTAAACAACCTTAATCGTACCCACTGGTCTCATAATATGGTGTTAAAAGCAAGTTTTGGAGAATGTGACCAGCAGCCAAGAAGCCTGAGTCATTTAAGTTTTAACAGAAAGGATGGATGAGCTTCACTTCAGCTTTGAGTGGTGTTGTGCTGCTCCCTGCTGGTGAGAGGCAAAGAGACTGATCAAACATGAACCTGAAGACTTCTATTTCCAATATTTGATCAATACTGTATGGGGAAAATTGTGAAAACATGTGTAAAAACAGTTTTGAAACAGTTGTGTGTTTGTAACAATGCATTGTACCATAATAATATCCGTTTTAGTTCATACACTATGACTACCGTTCAAAATTGTAGAGCCTTTTTAAAAATATTTTTTGAATGACTTTGAAAGAAGTCTCCTGTGTTCACCAAGGTTGCATTAATTTGATCAGAATTACAGTAAAAACAGTGAACTACGAAATATTATTTCTATTACTAATACTATTTTCTGCTTTAATATATTTAAAATTGCAATGTATTCCTGTAATGACAAAGCTGGACATTTCTTATTATCAACATTGAAAACAGCTGCTTATATTTTTGTGGAAACAATGATAACACTTTTTTCAGGACTCTTTGATGAACAAAGTTCGAAAGAACAATAGAACATTATGTGACATTATAAAGGTCTTCACTGTCACATTTGATCAATTTAATGCATCCTTGCTGAATGAAAGTATTAATTTCTTTCAAAAATGTTCCTCTAAATTATACCTAATGCTACTTCAGATGCAGCTTCTGCAGTGCAAGATTGGTGATACGGATTCATTTGATTAGTAACAGCCCTATGGGGTCTTATTTAACTAAATTTACTAATTAAATGTATGAATTTAAAGGGGTCATATGATGTTGCTAAAAAAGTACATTATTTTGTATATTTGGTGTAATGAAATGTGTTTATACGGTTTAAGGTTAAAAAAACACATTATTTCCCACATACTGTACATTATTGTTTCTTCTCTATGCCCCGCCTTTCTGAAACACGTCTATTTTTACAAAGCTCATCGGTCTGAAAAGCGAGGTGTGCTCTGATTGGCTAGCTATCCAGTGCGTTATGATTGGCCAAATGCCTCAATGACTGAAATGTTACGTCCCTCACCATACTGTGATGCCTTGTGTGCGAGGAGACAAAACCAATAAAACCCATTATAAACGAGGCATTTGTAGCATCCAGTGGGGACATAATTACTGATTATAATGACTTGTACTGTCTTTTTAAGCGTTGCGTTGCATCGCGCCATGTAAATATAAAACCATGTCTGCATTTGTGATCGGAGAAACAACAAGCGCTACTCTACACTGTTCAAAACTCGCATTTGAATCATCAGTGGCAAATCCTTTAAATATGAGTCAGAACAGCCAGCATTGTAGTCTACTCTCCCAGGATCAGGAAACAGTCCTCTGTAAAATGTGTTGCACAATGCACACACACGAATGTTTGGTTTGAACTGTTCTGGAACAGTGTTGTAAATACATTTCTAGTTGTGTCCTCTTTTGGAAGACCAAACAAAGTAGTTTCACTTTGGCATCGAAACACACAGCATCTCCATGACATGGCGGCGGCAGCAACAATACTACAGCGAGAATCAAAGTTACACCTTCTTTCTTTGCGTAAACATTTTGGCGGTGTTATGCAAATCTTCCCACACAGTGATATAGACATGTGGGGGCGTGTTTAAACTAGACGTTTTAGGTAGGCGTGGACGAGTCTTAACTTTTAGAAAGAATATCTCTTTGGGTTTGAGACTTTAGTCTTTGCAACTTTAGGGATCGTATCTATTCACGAACAGCTTGTAACACTCCAAAGAGAAAGGAAAATTTGAAATCGCATCATATGACCCCTTTAACATAAAAGACGATGCAATATACAATAAGGTTAGACAAAATTACTCCAATAAAAGGTAAAAATGCCCCTGAAAATAAATTTCTATTACTGCTGTGAACTAACCATCACACAGAATATGAAGAATATAAAAAGCTTCAGCAGTCACGTGCTGCAACTATTGTCTAATTATCGTCATCAACAAAATCCACCCTAAAAAAAAATTATAAAAAGTTTGTCACACACACCTCTAGAAAATACAAGGCTAACTAATGATTTGTATACAACCATTGTTTATCGTTTATTTAAAATAATAATAATAATAATAATAAATATATATATATATATAAATTAATTCATTATGTTTATATAAATTATGTTTATATATTAAACAGTTATAATATAAATTATATGAATATAAATATAGACATGTAAATATTTTCAATATATATATACTGTGTGTGTATTTATATATAGGCTACATAATAAATATACACAGAACACACACATATTGCAAACAAAAACTTATTTTGTATGCGATTAATCGTTTGACAGCACTAATATATGTATATGTGAGTGTGTGTGTATATATATATATATATACACACACACAGTGCACAGCATAAATGAATACACCCCCTCTGAATAAATATAAAAGATGTATTTTCTTAATGATCACTAATATAATTAATGGAAATATGGCAAAAGGGGAGGGTAGCATCTTCTGTTTCAAGTTTTTGTATTACATCACACAGTAGTGTGTGAATTCATGACAGTGTTGATAAAGCACAACTCCCTCACACATTGAGCACTCATACATCCCTATAGTAGAGCTTTACTACCACTGAATGCCACTGTGGGAACCAAGCACTTCTCTCTGTACTCCTCTTCTAGCAACACCAGAACATTTTGGATGCTTTTGGATCCGAAACGATTGACTTGGTCTCTTGAGACCAGAGTATGGATTCCCAGAAGTCTCTATTTTGTAAATATGGGCCCTGGTTAGAGGTTAAATTAGTTTATTTTGCTTTGGCTACAGTCGGTAATTCTAGTGGTGACAACAACCATGCATGTCACTTCTGCAGGCTGCGTCATACTCTGTGAGATGAAGTGTCACTCTTTTCACAGCTTTTGCCGGCTCCGAGACACTTGCATGTTATTTCTCCTGCTCTTTTTCTAGCAAAAATTCACTCATCACTAAATGAAAAAACTTAAAGTGACGACCTGATTATTTCAGGAGCCTTATCACAAGTCCATTGTTTTTGAATGTCGGTGGTACTTCTGCTATATTTTCACACTTAAAACAATAATTTGGTATTCCTCTTGTGCCGTTGTCCTCTTTTATGGTAAGAAATAAGTCACCTGGCAGTTCTCTCCCAAGTGGTTCCACTGCTGCCAGCATTAAGTGGGCTATATAACACTTTAAATTGTCAGGAAATTAAAATTTGTCTTTATCAAACAAATGAGACAAAAACATTTTCTTTTTCATTAATTTATTGAGAAAAATGACTCAGTGCTACATATCTGTGCGGTGCAAAAGTATGTGAATCTTTGTTTCAGTTTCTGGTGTGACCCAATTTTGCAGCAATAACTGCAGGTAAATGTTTCTTGTAACTGCTGATCAGTCCTGCACAATGGCTTGTATTAATTTTAGCTCAGTCCTCAGTACGGAACCACTTCAACTCTGTGATGTTGGTGGGTTTCCTCAGATGAACTGCTTGCTTCAGCTCCAAACACTGTGCAGTCAGCTAGTATTTTATTTGGAGCGCAGCCCTAAACTCTTCCACATGCTCTTTATGAGAGAAAGGCCCAGTGAGCTCTGCTCAAATTAATCACTGCCAGAGACACAAAAGGCTAAATTCCCGTCTTTATTCAGCGAAGACTGTAGCAACAGGGAGAGAACTAAGCCAAAACACACCACAATGAACATAAATGTAGTCAACAGTTTAACAACATACTTATGCTGTAGGGCAATCTAAGCAATGTCTCTCTTGCACCACCTGCTGACAAACTAAAGGAAAGTATTTAAACACGCCGAGCGTAACTCACAAATACAGTTCTATCGCCAAACCACTTAAAGACACTATCGATTTGATGAGAGGAAAAGCAGACAGGCTTCAGTAAAAGCCTTTAATATATTCAACTATTCATAATTTAATACTAACCCATGCTGAGTAACTTAAAATTTTAAAAAAAGGGAAATTTATTAAATATTTTGTCTAATTTGATCATGCGTTCAGCTACAAATTTTCCCTATATTTTAATCCATTCGCTGAAATTCCAGATTTCCTTCCATAATCAGCTTTTAGAAAACTTGTAAATGTGTGCACATTCCAGGCCCTACAACCCTGGAGAACAAGTCAGAAAGGCACATCATGCTTTTGTCTGCCTGTAATTACTAAAGCCATAATTCATACGGGAATTACATCATCTGTGTTTGCGAAGGTTGGCATGTTTAGACAAAGCCTGAGCAGGAGTGTTCGTCAGAAGCTGAGAATCCAGCCCAAAGGAAAGGAAGCTGCTTCTATAGCAGGCATTTCGAGAATTCACCCACAGAGATAGTGATCATGCACATCATTCCTGACACAAAGAGGAAAGACTCAGTATTGTTTCACGTAGCAGGGGAAATCCTTCTGATGGGCATTACAGTGAGGTCAAATATTTCCTGGAATGAAGAGTTACTAAACATACCACATTACACTGATATTAGGGCTATGAATCAATTATAAATGAATCAGAACTAATCTGATATTTGAGATAATACTGACAAATGAAGATATAATGAAGGATATTACCATAAAGAATAGCAAATCACTGAATAGAAATTACAAAAAGTGTCTTTAGAAGTAATTGCACTGCCATTCAAAAGTTTGGGTATAAAAAGTTAAAAAAATATAAAGTTTTTATAAAATGGTTTTGAATAGTCTCTTATGCTCAACAAGGCTGCATTTATTTAAAGGGGTGCGATTTAAAATGTTCCTTTCGCTTTGAGTTGAACCGTTCCACCCCTAATATATACACACATACAAACACACACACGGTGCTGCTTGAAAGTTTGTGATCCATTTACAATTTTCTATATTTCTCCATAAAAATGACCCAAAACATCATCAGATTTTTCCACAAGTCCTGAAAGTAAACAGAGAACCCAATCAAACAAATGAGACAAAAACATTTTCTTTTTCATTAATTTATTGAGAAAAATGACTCAGTGCTACATATCTGTGCGGTGCAAAAGTATGTGAATCTTTGTTTCAGTTTCTGGTGTGACCCAAAGATATTCTTTATAAAAGTTAAAGGTGCTGTATGTAGGATTGACACAGAGTGGTTGAACTAGGTATTGCAGTCCAAATTCAAAATATTGGAGAGGGTTTTTTTTCACCCGGCCCCCCCTCCTCCGACTTGATGCACACGCAGGTTGCCAGATTGACGACACCAACAGGAACGAGCGCACTTGACGATGAATTAAATTAAATACGCTGTGTTTTCCGCCAAATGGCAACCCGGGGTCCCGAAATACAATTGGGTAAACTGGCAGTGGCAGGGTTTCACAAAACAAAACAGAGACCGACATTCCGGCCCAGAACGCACATTTTCAAAGGAGAATAACTGACTGTTTTTCAGATAAACAAGTAACGTTATGTTAACTTAGCATGTTTCTTAAATATCTGCAAACATATTATGGTATTTTTATGCTTTAGTAGAGTCAAAAACTTACAGCACCTTTAAGAGTCAACCACGCCTACCTAAAACGGCTCGTTCTAACACGCCCCCATATGTCATGAAGATTTGGGAAGATTTGCGTAACGCCGCCCAAATGTTCACACAAAGAAAGGCGGCGTAACTTTTATTCTCGCTGTAGTATTGTTGCTGCCGACATGTCGTGAAGGACGCGTGTGTGTTTGTGTTCAGTGTGTTTCGTTGTGAAAGCGAAACTACTTTGTTTGGTCTTCCAAAAGAGGACACACCCAAATATTCAGATGTGTGCAGCGCATTTTATCAAAGTTTCTAAGGGACGTAACATTTCCGTCACACGCTTGAGGTATTCGGCCAATCACAACGCACTGGACAAGCTAGCCAATCACAGCACACCTCGCTTTTCGATGAGCTTTGTAAAAATCGATGCCTTTCAGAAAGGCAGGGCATAGAGGAGAAACAATAATGTACAGTATGTGGGAAATAATGTGTTTTTTTTATCTTAAACCGCATAAACACATTTCATTACACCAAATACACAAAATAATGTTTTTTTAGCAACATCATATGACCCCTTTAATAAAAAATAAAAAAACACAGTAAAACAGTGATATTGTGAAATATTATAGATCTTATATACATTTTATATGCTGTTTTTGGTGCTCAAGAAAATAAAATTATTAATCTCTTTCAAAACTGTTCCCAAACAGTAGTCTGTAAACAACCCATTAAAATACACTTTGGTATTAGGCATAAATTTAAAATTACTCAAATGACATGATATTAATTAAATAACTGCATATCAATTTTTACAGAAAAAGTCCAAATTAAGTTAAAGGATGTTACTCTGGCAGATGTCTACATTACAAAATTATTTAGAAATAAATATAGTTTGATTTATTGTCATATCAATAAATATAAGCCTATCACTGGCCAAACAGTCCACAGCAAGAGGCTGAATGAGGTTTTTGGCCACCGTTCAAGACCTTCTAGCTGTTTTTGAAAACAAGAACACATGCAGTGTGAATGGTTCCTTACTCATTCTGTGCTACTGCTCTCAGTAAGTGTGCTTTGGCTGTGTTACCTGTAGTAGAGGCTGGGACTCAATCAAATGGGCAAAAACATGAAGATAGATCTTCAAGGATGATTTGCACAGATGCTAGGAAAATCCCTCACTATGAAATTTATGTACGAGTCATTAGTTGCACTTTTTTACATAAACGAATCACATTAATAGGTCAGCCATAATATTTGTACTCTTCGGCTTACACTCCCCACTAATCATAACTTCAGGAGGATATAATGACCAAAACACACAAAGATGCTTGCTGACGCAGGCTTTCAGCAGTTCTTATCTCTGTGAGTGACAGTGTGAAAGAGAGCACACAGGAGGAAGTACCAGAGCACATTTCCTGTCTGTCCTTGTGGCGTGTGCAAAAGGAAGTATGGGGAGCCTATCAAATAGGCGCATCTCTCAACACTCTCCAGTTGCCAGACACAATGCAAAACCAATACAGCGCACACACTTCCATCAGCACTTAAAGCAAGAAAGACAAAGACACACACACACACACACACTATAGTACTCTCTGCTGTCTTCTGTCTTGAGGCCTGTTTGGATCATTCATTACTCATTACTAGAACTGCCCAGTGCCCAGAGGCATTCCCAGAATCTGTGCCCACAGAGTTTTACAAAAAGCTCATGCGAGCAGACTCACTGTCTGTATAAGTAGATATAATGTGTATACATTGCTTTCCATTGGCTGATTTGACTATAGCAATCTGTGGGATTTTATGTATCTAACCACAAAATCTGACCGATAATGAATGCTGACCACCATTAACAGTACAGTTGATCTCTAATTGTGAGGTGGCTAAAATACGACTCCGATCTGGGCACCTACTAATCACACCACCCACTACATCAGCTTAACTACTGGTGTAAGACACAAAGATTGGAGTCTGCCTATTACCCAGGATGCACAGCAGAGCAATATTCAATGTAGAGAGAAAAAAAATATTTAACTGGCAAAGTGGGCAAAACTAACAGTAATTATTTATTATTATTAATATTATTATTAAATATTATTTTTTTTGGCCAATCTGCTTTCTCTGCAAAGGGGCCAAAACTCTGGAATGCTTTACCTACTAATTTAAAACTAGAGACCAATGGTAATGCTTTTAACAGAGGACATAAACAATGGTTAAAAACCAAACAACAGTGCTCACATGAATCACTTTTTTACATAAACGAATCACATTAATAGGTCAGCCATAATATTTGTACTCTTCGGCTTACACTCCCCGCTAATCATAACTTCAGGAGGATATAATGACCAAAACACACAAAGATGCTTGCTGACGCAGGCTTTCAGCAGTTCTTATCTCTGTGAGTGACAATGTGAAAGAGAGCACACAGGAGGAAGTACCAGAGCACATTTCCTGTCTGTCCTTGTGGCGTGTGCAAAAGGAAGTATGGGGAGCCTATCAAATAGGCGCATCTCTCAACACTCTCCAGTTGCCAGACACAATGCAAAACCAATACAGTGCACACACTTCCATCAGCACTTAAAGCAAGAAAGACAAAGACACACACACACACTATAGTACTCTCTGCTGTCTTCTGTCTTGAGGCCTGTTTGGATCATTCATTACTCATTACTAGAACTGCCCAGTGCCCAGAGGCATTCCCAGAATCTGTGCCCACAGAGTTTTACAAAAAGCTCAGTCTAGTATATATCAATACAGTATAGCCTACAACACCCCATCAGTTATATCTAACGAGAAAACAAGAAGGGGAAAAAAAACAATGCATGGCCGCTTAGAACTTCCGTACATGAATAGTTCTTCATACCAAATTATTATTGCGATATTGTCTGATTATATTGTCTTTGCTTTATAGCTTATGTAAATAATTTTGAATGTATTGTTCCTTTTTTGTAATTTTATGGTATATTTTTTTTCTTTTTTTTTAAAATTAGTATTGTTATTATTACTTTTATTGTTAACATTGTTGTTATTATTGGTTTTATTTTAGCAATTTACTTTTTTTTTTTGCTTTCCAAAAAGCCTCCAGTGGACTAGTGTTGAAAATTAGCATGTGTGCTAAAACACTTAAGCAAGTGCATATGGTTTGTCCAATGTAACTGTGATGTCCATTTTAAACAAAAAATTAATAATAATAATAATAATAATAATATTAATACAGTGTTGTTAATAATTACCTTTATATATATATATATAATTAGATTAAAAACGTTGTTGCCTTTGTGAATAATTGAAAGATAAGTTTAGATTTAACTATTAAAACTACTAAAATTACAAAATAAAATTCCTCAGTTCAACCATTCAGACTGCCTTGAACATTTGTTTAGGACTGAAATATTTTTACTATTGTATGGCATAAAAATAAGATTTTTTAATTAAATAAATACAATAAGTAAAAATACAAAATATTACAAGAAGTGATTATAAAATAAATGTTACTTTTGTAGAATTAAGTGCTGTCAAAGTTAATGCAATTAACACTGCAGTATCTCACTTAAAAAAATAAAATAAAAATATATCTATATGACCCTATCAACCGTAGTGCAAGCCCGGGTTGCCAGGTCTGCGGTTTACCCCATTATTCCCCTTCCATCCAGTAATCACAAAGAGCTTTGTTAGTCTCCGCTCTTGAATTCTGCCCATCTTATCACAACATTCAAATGACAAACGCCTTTTTGACGCTTTTAAATGTGGCGTGACAGAACCCTGTGTATTATATATTTTTTTTAAATAGCACTTGTATATAATAGTTTGGGCTCTGTTGTTAATTGTACCCTTTAATGTACCAAATGACAAGGTTTCCTGTATAGTTTACAGCACTAGTCATTTACTATCAGTGGCTAAATTTAGTATCGTGTATCCCTAATATATATATTTTTAGGGTTGCAAACGGGAGGAAATTGCCAAAAGTTTCTGAAAGTTTCTAAAAATTCCCATAAAGCCTCCAAGCTTTTGGATTTTCCTTTTTACAACCCTAACTATTATTATTATTATGAAATTATAAAACTATTATGAAGAATAAGAATGTAAATGTCATTCTAAATGTCATTCTACCAATTAAAAAAAAAAGCCTCTATACCTTCTGACAATCTGAGCAGCCAATAAGGTGTATAATGTATGACCTCACTGACTCGTCCCACAGCACTAAAGTAGGTGACCTGTCGAAAAATAGGGCCTGTTTTTATCGCCAGACAACAGGCATGTCACAGTCTGTGCGTGACTCACAAGTGCCCTGAGCTCTACAGCTGGAGCAAACCATTTCACTCAGTGTAAATAAGCAAACACAGGTTTGCAAAAAAACACAGAGACTGTGAGTGTGTGTATGACACTCAGGCTAACCAAACCTGCACACACAAAGCAAATACGACCTTAAACATAGGCTGACCTGGTTTCGTTTTCCTGGTTTGTTGTTCTGCATGTCGGTGACAGCGAGCATAGTGGCATCAGGCAGTAAGAGAGCAGCATGACAGAAAGTAAATAAAAGCCTCTGGACACACTGTGCTCAGCCATGTCTGACCGATCCCTACTATTCTGTCACATCTAATCACATCCATCGGCTAGAACCAGCAGCTTCTGCGGTGCCACACTTGCCCCATCTCTTCTACTATACTACTTGGCAGAGCAGAAGTTCATGGCAGTTTCTCAATGCTACAGCCAAGTCAAGTCAAAGTTTCACTGATGGCACAAACACATGGGAAAAAGCCACAGCAATCACTTGTTATTTCATCGTTTACTCACTCTCACAAAATGAGATCCTTCCAAAAAAGTTGGAAGACCAAAAGTTAGGTTAGGAATGCTAAAGGCAGCAGAACAGATGTATGAGTCCTGTGTTTGAGTCAATAATATGGTTGTTGTTTTTTACGGTAGTGACAACCGCATTCTGTTATAACCAAACTCACACCACATTTTCTGGACTTACAATCATATATCTGCTGTGAGAACATAACCTGACTGGCCAACTAGTTTTCTGTCATGTCAAAGTGCGAGAGGCACTCTGCCCTACACATATTATTGTGTTTAGCAAGGTTTGGATAACTTACAGAGACGCAGAAATGAGCTGTGTGTCATCTGAAGATCCAGTCTCTTTGTGATCCGAGCATGACTCAAATGCTTTGCTCAATACAGAGGTATGAAAGCGGTGGTTGGTTAATTAAGATTTAACGGATGAAACTTGAACTTTTGTCGTGTGAAGTGTGATAAGACTTTGCAGTTTTGGATGGCGTTATCTTTGGACATGGGCTATGGTGACAGGTGATTGTTACAAACAGAATACAGGCTTGACTTCAGTTGCACATTCATAAAGACAGTGCTCGGGCCTCTACTGCCAGCTGCTGTGTGAACAGGACATTTCAAATCTCACATCTATAAGTAAAAATTCTAAAGTGAATGTAGCCAAATTCATTTTTGGGTGAACTATCCCTTTAAATTGGCCTCAGTTTCATGAAACAGCATTTGCAATCCACTTTTACACTCATAATGTGCCTTATTTCTGAATAAAACTGAATATTTAACAAGGCAAAAAATAACTTGAAAGATGATTTTACCCATTAGCCGGTAATCAGATGTTTAAAAGAGGGCATTTTACAGAACCAATGTAAAAGCCAACCGCCTGCACTACCTAGGCAATGCCAGCAAGAGGAGCATGTTATTACATTTTGATGAAAAAAATTTAGAGACAAAATTTATTTAATTAGATTAAAGGTATAGTTCACCAAAAAATGAAACTTGTATGATGTATCATTCTTCTGTGGAAAATAGGCCCTAAACGATGTTTTTTGAGAAATATCTCAGGGTGTGTCCCAATTTGTGTGCTTATGCACTATCCTATCCTACTCACTATCTGCATTATGAGTAATGCGTTCACACTTAAAATTCCAAATATATAAATATCCAAATCATGTACTTAATATAAACCAGATAGAGTACCTTGTGCATAGAGTACAGTGCGTCATTAGGAACATACAATGGAAGTCAAAGGTAACCAACACTCTTGATTACCAACAATCTTCAAAAAAATCTTTTGTAATGTTTCACAAAAGAAACAGGTTTGGAACAACATGAGGTAGAGTAAAGGACGACAGAATTTACATTTTTGGGTGTAAAGAAAGTAAATGAGTTTATTATTATTTCATGTTGACTATAACATTCTCTAAAAGCTGTCATTCATAAGCTAATGAAGCTACAAAACTCTACCCATCAGCATCGGCATTATGTAAGAGAGAGAAAGACAGAGGCAGAAAGAGGCCAGGCAATATGAGCAGTGAGGTGTGGCTGCACTTAAGACACCGGAGAGCTCAGAGTGGAAGAAACTGGACGAAAGCTGAGAGGGGATCTTGAGATGGTACTGGCCTGCAACACCACCGCAGAGCTGAGGACTGCCTTAACATTCCCACATGCTCTCTATGGAGAAAATGGACTTTGATGGGAAGACAGAAGAGGGTTTATAACAGAATTTAAAGCAAACATCTGGGAAAAAAATATCTGAGCTTGTAACAGGCCACCTGTGAGCTTGCATCAGGATCTGTTGGTAAGATTATAGCTGGCCAAAAAATGGATATGCACCATGCCACCGAAAGGGAATGAGAATGCAGTCTGCTCTCAATGTTCAGATCAAATACAACTGCACACAACCACAACAAAGTGATAGTGTTGGATCTGCTTGCAACGTTCTGACAACATTAACAGCAACGACATATTAAAGTTGCGATTAAATGGAAATAGCAAGCAGCACATCTTTTCTTCTGTATTGTGGCTTACATCCGAGTGCAATAGATTAACAAAAAAAATGTAGGGCGGCACTTGGTTCTATGCATCAGTTGTTGATTCACTGGAAGATCGAGTTATGACATTCTGATTAAACATCAAGAGGACAAAACATTTTCAAATAATGAAACGTGCACAGATTAATTGTTCACAATAAGATCTATAACAGGGGTGCCCAACCCTGCTCCTGGCGATCGACTGTCCTACAAAGTTAGCTCCAACTCTAATAAAAGACACCTGCCTTTAATTTTTAAGTGATCCTGAAGACCCTAATTATTTGCTTCAGGTGTGTTTGATTAGGGCTGGAGCTGAATTTTCCAGGACAGTCGATCGCCAGGAGCAGGGTTGGGCACCCCTGATCTATAACATGCATTTAGAAAATAAACCGGAGAGACCACCCACTTGAGCAGCTATGGATACAGTCACCCGGTTACAATCTGAAGAAAAGATATTGGTAGAAACTGCTTTCACTTGCTTAATGATAGAGTATCACTTCTAGCTGCATAGCCCCTGTGGACACATAATAGGGTGCTATATACACTGTTTCAGGATGAACCAATATAATGGATATGTGGAACAAAGGCATCACAGTGTTTATCTGTAGCATCATTAAAAAGAAGGAACACATATATAGGTTAGTCTCTCCTGTATAACATCTGGCACAATGAAATACTACAGTGACAGTATCAGACCTGCTGATCAGTTCAACTCCACACTGGTTTTCCATTCATGCATTAATAATGGTTTTGGTCAAGGACACATGGCTGAATAGTGATTCGCCGGATATCAAAGCACATTGAACTGTCAACCTAAACAGGGTCTGTGCATCGTTCATTTCAATCGTGATCAAATACGCTGTCTAAACAGGTTGTGACACCCATCTACGGCTTTCCTCCCGGTGACTCAGGACCGTGAGCCATGAGAAACCTGAACCCTGCCGCGTACAGGTGATCAACACATCAAACGCGAGTTTATAACAGCAGCCGAGGAGATTTGAGATCATCTCACCTTTGGCTTCGCAGTCGGCGCAGTATTTGTTATCATCCTCTCTCAGCATTTTGGACAGAATGGCCTGATGCTGCTCGTTCAGTTTCTGAGCCTTTTCCCTCTCCGATCGCGTCGTCATCTCGGCCCGATTTCTGTCAGAGGTTCTGGATAAAATCACCTGTCTTGCCCCCGATTCACTTTGTTCAATTGTATCGTTGTAAATGGAAGACCATCCCCTGTGAAATGAAGCTATGGTGGGCTCGCGGCTACGGAGCGGCGACTGGGTTGAGACAGATCGGCGGAATATGGCCGATTGGAGGAACTGGCCGGAAGCGGAAACGGAGACGAGGAAGGTACGGTGAAAATCGAATTAAGAATTAAGTGGGAACTGGGAGAACGTATAATCAAATTTAAGTGGTAGGCCTATATTATTTTTATATCGATTTAAAAGTCAGACCTATGCTTTGTGAAATGTAAATAGAAGAGGGCAATGTGACTTTTACGTCATTGCTGACAGCCGGTTTGACGCGTAATATGGAATTATGATGTTTAAATCATATCTTACATAGACCTATTCTACTTAGAATGTTATCATTGGCCAGATGTTTAGGCTAAATCCTGCTGAATAGACTAGTTTAGACAAAAGCTATTTTAAAAACTGGGTGACATTCAAATCTAAATTTGTGAAAGTATACTGTCTACATTTTAAAACGTGACAATACACTTTTAAATAATAATGAAATTGTTAAAAAATGTATTTTAAACAAAACTTTTAAACCATGCAAAGTTTTAGCCACTTAATTATTTTACATAAACAACCAAATCTAGGCAAAATGTATTGAATACAAAATAAATTCTATGAGAAAAACTAAGAAATATTATGTCAGAATTATGATATTGTTCGGCAATGTATAACTTATTTATTGAATGTGCCTTCAGGATTTATAATACCCTGCAAGATATCAGCCAAAATACCATCATTTGTTCAGTTTTGTTCTCTTTGTAGTTATTATAGTAAAACCATGGTAAAATGTTCATTTAAATGCTGATCAGGGGTGCGTTTCCCAAAAGCAACTGTGGTCAATTACCATCGTTGCCAACAGAATTCAACGGAACTAATGACCATAGTTAGCTAACGATGGTTTGGGGAAACACACCCCTGGTAATGTGCCCTGATAATGCATTTAACCTCTTCTTAAAAGCTGATATGGTAGTGCTTATCTGTAACAATCCATGTGCAAATACATAGGAAATCTTTTGCAGTAATAACTTTTTTTCCCCCACAAAATAAAACTGACTCATCATTTACATGATCACAAACACATGTCCTTGTGACTAAACTTTCTGACAAAATAAAAAAAGATTGCGTTGAATATGTTTATTCTTTGAAGAGATCTTTCAGGCCTTGCAGACATTTGTGTTACACACTTACAGTGAGAATAAAAACATTAGATTGCCAATAGCGGATTCTTGTCCATTAAAGGCTGAACAGAACCGTTCAAGTAGTTCAAACTACTTTTACACATTCTACATAGTAGGCCCATACAATCAGGAAACACTTACACATTTCTGCTCCAGAAATTCTCTTTTTGTATCTGTATGCAGAAGTATTAATTACATTCAAATGCTAAATAAATAAATTTGGATATTTTTAACAGGGCAAAAACTAAAAGTCAATACAACGTCCCTTCCTCTCCCAGTCCCCATATCGTGTAGGTTCAGGACCTCTGGGACCACCTTTCTCCTTAGTTTCTGGATTCACATCATCTGGAAATCCTGTTAAAAGAGAAATGAAATATTATTTCATTTTATGTCATATTAATTGTATTAACTTAAATACATTTAATTAGTCACTCGTTTATTTATTATTTCTGAGCTATAGTTCATGTGTAGGCTATATCCTTTCGATAGATACCCTCTGCCCTTTTATGTAATTCATTGTACAAATAATAGCCTATAACTGTATAACAGAAAATTCCTACGTTCTAAAACATCTTTAGATTTTGACTCGGTTTCGTCCATGTCAAGTCGTCCTTGGGGCGTTTTCGCTTTCTTTAACGGTTCTTTATCTTTGGTCACACCACCAGATGCATATCCTGCTGTCCAATGACATGCTGTAGAGGAGAGCAGCGATACATTTGAACAAATCTGTCACAAATTGACATGTATTTCCTAAGACTCGAACACGATTCTGAGTAATCAATATAAAGGATGTTTAGGAAATATGCACATTACTATGACATTAATACAAATCAATGCATGTTGTGCAAGCATGTCAATGAACAGTTAAAACAATAGGTTGCACTCACCAGTATAAGTCGACTCTAAAAACAATCCTCTCTTTACAAAACCTCTAGCCGTAGTCCAGCAAACACGTAAAAGAGACATTTTGCGTGGACCCTGTCCTAATCTGTTGTGAACTTTTCCTTGTCGCAGCAGAACATTACACAACTGAAGAACGTTTTGACGATTGAAAATGACGATGCATGCGTCATCATTTAGGGACACAAAATACACTCGAGAGGGTCGCGGCGGCGCTAAAGAAGTGCAGAACCGAACGTAGTCCAGCAAACACGTAAAAGAGACATTTTGCGTGGACCCTGTCCTAATCTGTTGTGAACTTTTCCTTGTCGCAGAACATTACACAACTGAAGAACGTTTTGACGATTGAAAATGACGATGCATGCGTCATCATTTAGGGACACAAAATACACTCGAGAGGGTCGCGGCGGCGCTAAAGAAGTGCAGAACCGACTGTTGCGTACATGTACATGTAGCCTGTCTGCTTTGCGTGCAACCTTTCAAAGCGAAGAACTGAAAACCAGTTATAAAATACTACAGCATAATAGTTAGATTTCCTGTGAGACATAAGCGGTAAATGGCTAATTTTACAGAACTCAGAAAATTACAAAAATACTGTTTTTGATGGTACCCTGCAAATGCTAGGCTATATAAAAATGTCAAGCTGAAAAAATATGATAGCCTATATTAGACATGACGGCATAAACAACTATATGGACAATTTATGAATTATCAATTAGCCTAATTAAAGTACATTTATTTGATGGAATGGGACGTGATTTTTCTTAATTGCATTGAAATACAAAAAGAAAACAAAAACTCTTCATCGTGCAATGAATCTGCAATAGGCCTACTGTTTTGATAGACATACATTTTATTTAGGCTACGTGCGCTGGCAAAAAAAAAAAAAGAAGTGAAAACGAATCACTATTCGAATGTCTTGTCTGTTTATTTGCATATTATTAATATATGCCCGACATTATAAAGTGTGTCAAATATTTGATGGTACCCTGCAAATGCTAGGCTATATAAAAATGTCAAGCTGAAAAAATATGATAGCCTATATTAGACATGACGGCATAAACAACTATATGGACAATTTATGAATTATCAATTAGCCTAATTAAAGTACATTTATTTGATGGAATGGGACGTGATTTTTCTTAATTGCATTGAAATACAAAAAGAAAACAAAAACTCTTCATCGTGCAATGAATCTGCAATAGGCCTACTGTTTTGATAGACATACATTTTATTTAGGCTACGTGCGCTGGCAAAAAAAAAAAAGAAATGAAAACGAATCACTATTCGAATGTCTTGTCTGTTTATTTGCATATTATTAATATATGCCCGACATTATAAAGTGTGTCAAATGCAATATGAAAACATAGGCTACGTGAGTCAAAATGCACCCTAATGTAAATCATAATAATCGGCTAATGATAATGATAACCTAATAGTAATAATGCAACAATTGGGAAATGCGCAGAGTGCATTTTATTTCCAAAATATTTCACACTTTTATAGAGTTAGCGTAGCCTTATTATTGTCAGGGCCTCAGATGTATCTTCTGAAAATTGTAGGATATTCCTCATATTAATAGCATATAGCCTACTGTGGGAAATACTGACAAACTAGTAGGCCTAAATGTAGTTAGGACCTATATGCAACTATCACGGAGTCACATTCTTTTAAAAAGTATAATGTTTTTAAAACACTAGGCTATTAAGGTATGTTTATGTGTTATATTAAAGCCTTCATAAAATCAACCTTTTCGTCTGTCGTGTCATTTGGAGCTCATCACGTATAAGGAGATGGCTCTATTTACCCACGTTCGTGTACTTGCGTTAGTAGTTTCTGACCTAAATGACTTCTATCTCTTAACATTCTGGAACCTTTTAAACGACACTTATGTAACGCATTATAGATTTCGGAAGAAATTATGAAACTTAAACCACCTTCCGATGCATTTTTGGATAGCCTACGCTTCTGGTTATTTTCAGGAACACCATCACATCTGCACATAGTTATCATAAACACACGTTTGCACTCTCCAATAGAAAAGAAGAAAAAAACATCCATTTATCATGCAACCAAAACTGTCATTCACTTGAGTAGAGCTTCATCACAGATAGGCTATCTGGGATCTATCCACAATGACAAAGCCTGCGATGTGTTGCTATTGCCTATTATTCAGCAAAAAGCGCTGAAGAATTCGAAAAGTTAGAATGACCCAGTCTTAGACATGACCACAGATATTTAATAATTCATATCAAGCTACAATAAAATATATTTTCTATAGGTCACGCCGACATCACCGAAGAAAGTGAAGGACAAATACAAAATCTTGTAATTACATATATTTCAAGTAAACGAATAATAAACATATCAGTGCTACCAAGTTGATCTGCCTTTTGATAAACTGTTGGTTGTGTAAAATGAAAATTCTGACAAAAAATGTATAGACTTAAGTACAGGTTTTACTGAGCATTGATATTTCGTCTTTGTCTCTTTAATTTCTAAGAATGGTTGGGATATG
>NW_015505285.1:3146059-3153001 GCF_001515645.1 Sinocyclocheilus grahami | reverse complement strand
TGGGTGGGGGGGGGGGGGGGGGGGGGGGGGGGGGGGGGGGGGTCACTGTTTCTGAGGGTTCCCGACAACATTTAGCCTAAGTGTAATACAGAAAAGTTAAAATTTACAAATAATGTAAAAAGAAGTACATATTTGCTAACGAATCATCTTTTTGTAACGTCAACCACATATTTCTGCAACAAGTGCTGTAGCAATTTATATCACGCCACTATCACAAGAATGAATAATTAAAATCGTTCATGAAGGCCCATTTTTCCTGTAGAATATATTTTATTTCACAGGACTATTTTTGCTGCAAGTGTTCATTAACAAACATGCAAATCCTCCAAGTAAACCTAAGATTGTGAGAGAGAGAAAAAACATAGGCCTATCGAAAAATCAACTGGTAACACTTTATAAAAAAAACTTTGTTCATAATCATAACAATATGTAATGCTCATCAGCTTATTAGTTGAATGCAGTTAAAACAGTAAATTAGTTCAAATAAAGCTTTGATTTGCAATAGCATGACACCCATTCGCCCAGGCTATGAACGTTCGTTCTTTACTTACAGGCGTTTAGCAAAAGTGCGCATAACACAAGAACACGCTTTACGCGCTATATCCGCGGCCTCTTCGTCAATTATAGCTTTTTACCCATAATCGCCTATTTAAAACTATTAAAATAGACTAATTTTTAGTTTAAAATAGATATTTAATTTTAAAGGAATTAGAAATTAGAAATTTGAATCCCAAGTACCCATATAAGTGTAAAATTTGTCAGTGTTTTAAAAATAAAGGTGCTTCACGATGCCATAGAAGAACCTTTTTGTCTAAATGGTTCCAGAAAGAACCTTTAACATCTGAAGAACCTTTCTGTTTCACAAAAGTTTCTTCGTGGCGAAAGAAGGTTCTTCAGATTACAAAAAGGTAAGAAAGAAATGGTTCTTTAAAGAATCTTTGACTGAATGGTTCATGGAACCAAAAAGGGTTCTTCTATGGCATCGCTTGAAGAACCTTTTGAAGCACCTTTATTTTTAAGAGTGTAGCCTACAACACTTCTAGTGCCTTTACTCACTGAGGGAATCACGGCTGTAAACTGTCAGATGGTCTGTGAGTTTAATCACCGTCATTTTGACTTGTTTGCGGGTTTAAGAGGCGCAAGCTTCTCAGGGTGTGCTTGGAGACAGCGGGGTCGTATCTTTTCACCCTGCATGTGTCTAATCCTGACAATGACAAGGATATTAATTATAACGAGGCTCACAGTATTTGCATGCACAACAGAAAGGTGGTGTTTTGCTTTAGATATTCAACAAATCAAGCAGTGGTCTGCTTGGTGACAGTAATCCGGTGTGTCCTTACGATTTATTTAGCATAATTCTGGGCACTATTTGATATGTGACGATTCTTTTAATAGTAGGCTTGCTTAAATGAATAGCCTATTGGGGAAACAGCCCATAATTCTACGAACAATCGTACGTTCGTTTTGTTTGTTAATATTTTATTTGTAGCCTAATATTTTGTGACGTATTAATGAAAATTATTATAAAGTGTTACCACAAACATTAGGCTATTGGAAGTGTACAAAATAAACGTAATGTTTTAGAGACAAACGAAATACGACAGTCTTTTATGTTTACATTTTGTTGAAATCGAAAAGATTAAATCAATAAAACAATATAGTCCTACTGCACGACTGTAACAGAGAGCATCGAGTATTCTAGTTGTTTTATACAAGCTGCATCTTGGGTACAAACGAAGACTGATTTTACGTTAAAAACAAGAAAGTAATGTGATGCTGAGATATTCCTCTGTGCATCGCACGTCCATAAAAGTCTCTTAATCAGTGTTGGGAACGCTACTGATTTTCCCCGTGTTCTCAGTCCAGGGCTGGAGGTTCTGAAGTGCGAATAGAGAGCTGTTGTGTAGGCAGATTGGGTCCGGAGTAACAGATTGGTTTATAGTCTTTTGAAAAGCTTCTTGCTGAAGTTGCATAAGGATTCGGTTCGCTTGCTGTCGCTCGGCTTCTCTCTCCTCTGCTGTCTGCCGCCTGCATGAATTTGGATCATAGCACAGGAGTCATTTAGTCGGTGCATTCAGTCATGATTTCTAACAGCCGTTTTAGTTAGTGCACTGAAAAAAATGATACAGCATTTGTTTATGGTAAGTGGTTACAAACAACTTATTTTATCTACATTTAAATGAAAAAAAAAATGTTAAAAGTTAGTCAACTAAATTTGTTTATTTAAATGTAGCTAAAATAAATTGATTGCAACCACTTTTTTTTTTAGTAAATTCAGTGAATAATTTTTTTCAGTGTGGTTGACTAAATGTAATCAAAAAATACAAACCGGTGATCCTATAATAAAGAATACAAAATCAGCCTACTATTTTGGCTTAACTGGTATAATTACTTAATAACGTGGATTTTTCAAAAGAATTGACACACCTTAGGCCTACATCGAGATGTCAATCGAACACTTGTTTCATAAACGTTCCATTATTTTTGTTTTTGTCATTAATTTGGAATTCACTCAGATTAGGTAGGCTACGTGGAAATCTTATGGTTTGAAATTGCATATGGCATATACGTTGAAAATGCAGATTATATATATATATATATGCAAATTATTATACATTTTATTCAAAATCACGATCATTTTCATTTATTTTTCATAAATGTCTGTGCACTTCAATTGTTGTGATTGTGATCAATTATTTTGGTAGCGCATAAACGTCATCACATCATTAATCTTGCTTGTACAGCATGTAATTAACCTTCTAACACAACGAAGACTTTAGGGAAACATTTGTTGCAGTACAACAAAACCTAATTTATGTCGATTTCTAAAAACTCGATACTGGCCCATCAGTGTCTGCTAAAATGACTTTAGGTCTGCTCAGTTCCAGACCAGGCCTATAGCAGAATGTATAATAAAATAGTAAAAGCTGGAATAAAAAAGACATTGGCAGAAGACCATAATTAAAAATATAACCTGTTTACACTGTCAGGAAGCAGGTCACAGTCAACCAATATTGGTCATTCCAAACTAAATGGAGTCAGTTAAACATATATTGATGTATTGATTGAATTAGCTATTATATACTGAGTGAACTGCATGAACATGCCTTCCAAAGCACGATATGGAATGCATTATGCAACTGACCTAACTGACCTCATAGAGGTCTTTAAAACAAAATACTCAACTGGGTTTAGTGGTGAGACGAAAAAGAATGCATTACGTGTGAGTGTAAAAGCATGATTAGATCACAAAAGCTCACCTCCATTTCGTTCTTCTGTTCTGGAACCATGTTTTGACCTGCGCATCAGTCATTTTAAGTGCTTTCGCTAAGGCTGCTCTCTCAGCTGACGCCAGATACTTCTGACGGTGGAAGCGTTTCTCCAGCTCGCAGATCTGGAGGCGCGTGAACGACGTCCGGGGCTTCTTCTTCTTCGGAGGCGTTCGGTTCTGGTACGGGTGACCTATACGGCGTGTTACAGTGAACGGTGAGAGGGCCACTAGATTGAGAGACAGAGTGAAAGCAAGCGGAAGAAATCAGCAAAACGACAGAGCCAAGCAGTGAGAAGCAAATGAGACTTCCAGTGATGAAAGATGACTTTTGTACTTTGAAAAAACATGCAACAATCACGAAATATATCGAATAAGTTCAGCCAAGCAAGCAAATAGACAAGAATATATATAGGCTAATTGAGGAAAAAATACTTTTTTAGCATTTTCTTATTACGACGACTGTGTGCAATGTAATAAATAAATAGCCTAAACACACACATACTGTACAAATGTTTTGTCAGTTATAAGAAATGTGCCTCATATGGTAACATCTAAATGAAGTGATTTCATTCGAGTCGAAAATATTATTTATTTGGATATTTACATCGGTGAAGTCAATTTTTAAGGGTCAAATCAATAGCTCATTAAGGTAACAACAGCACATTTTTACTTTTTACCGTTTGTAATTCCTTTAAATAATAATGCTAAAAGAGTAATGAGCATGTGGAACATTTACAGACGTGATAAATCAACATTGAAGTTCTCATGTGAGGAAAAAAGTCTTTGTCTTTGACAGGAAAACATTTGTATGGATATTAATTTTTAAGCTACTTTTCTTTGGCCTACGGTACATTTGTAGTGATTGTTATTGTGTGTAGAAACTTTCATGTTATTAATGCGCGGGACCAGTTTAGTTTTCTTTTTGACAACGTTATAAAAACAACTTAAAAAGGAAACTTTAATTTTAAGATGTTTCTATAACGTTGGCAGAAACAAAATCAAAAAACGATTTAATGGAGTGGCTTTAGCAATGAAGCCCCTGTGAATTATTTTAGTTCATGGATTAAAAAAATTAACACAAATTTAAAAAGTGTAATTGCTGCCTAAAATTGTAAGTTGAATTAAAGTTGTGACAAGGTTACAATTTACAATACGTTTTTCGACCGCTTTGATCACTGAATTACTGCTAAGATCCCAACACGACGAAAACATTTTTACAGTGCAGTTTCTAACAAGAACGCAGATTCAAATAAAGCATATACCACTGCAAAGTTCAGAGAGATTTCTGTTACCTGTAAATCTGTCTTTGGTATATCTCCTGTTACTCTCCATCCAAGGAAACGATAATCCCGTGAGATTGTTAATGGTGCCCATGCTTCCCATACTTGGCACCGTGGCAGCGCTGGTGGGAATGGACGAGTGAACACTGCTCAGCGGCCGGTGCGCTGGAACCCGGATCACTCCCGAAGAATTAAGGCAATTCCCATTAACATTCGTGCCCAAGTTCATGTTGTACGAGCCGTTGAGGGAGCCAACGCTGCACGAGTTTCCATTGTATCCAGCCGAGTTATTGACATTGTAGTTGCCAGTCATTGTATTATAGGCTGTGCTGACTATGCAGCCCAAACCGTAGTCCAGGTCCTGCATTCTGGGGTTGGAGATCATGCAGCTCCCCTGGTCTGCATTGTTAAGAATCTGATCGATCCCAAAACTGATGGTGTCTGCGTGCGTCTGGTGGAGATGCGCTCCCATATGATCCATGGTGCGGAGAGGCGCGCGCGCTCCTGCGAGCCTACAGGATCCTCCACGTCACCCCAGTTATCATACAGCAACTAAAACGCGGTTTAGTCCAGACTTATCGTTATCTAATAGCATTGACTGCATGTGTGAGAAGGACTGAACTACAGACGATTGTCTTTTTTACTGCCTCCCTTTACCCTTATAGCTATAGCCTGCCGGATGGAGCCACGAGAACATCAATCAAAATGCCAAAGAGGCTGGGTAAAATTAAGCCTCCGATTCTGGGGTGAGAGACCCAATTGGCTAAAGAAACCACGACGAGTCTGTTCACTGAAACGCACTGGAATTCCCTTCTCAGCAGGGCAACTCAAAGAGATGATTTATTAAACCAAACACCAACGATTTTTCAAAACAACACAAAAATGACAAAAATGTCAATTACATCATTAACTGGGCTATGCAGTCTCTGTTGCTGAGATATTTTCTCGTTGGATATTTTTGATCATGCGAAGATGAGGCTGTGATTTCGAGGTCAAGTCGTTTTCACTCTTTTTAACAGTTCAATATTTCGCGACCATGAACTCAAATGAATTACAGTGGTTTGTCAATATTTTATGGTGAGAAAGATCAATCACACACAATATTTTTAAAAGCTGTCAACGATATTACATTTCATTGTGAAATTAAATAAACCAATTACTTTTATCGGAATAATTGTATTCTTCATCAAAAAGAGATGATTACTGATCACAACATGGGGAAATATGAAGGAAATTCTACATGAAATGTCTGTTTAAATGTTAAAATATTTATTTTAAATCTGGTGAGTCACGACAGAATTAATTTATAATTCAAATTGATTTGGTAAGATACTTCGATCATTTGCAGTGTGTTAACTTTTGTATTAATTATTCATTTTATTTTGTATGCATTAATCTAAATAAGTATCTAGTATATATAATAGTATCTAAATAAGACGATAACAAAACAAATGTGCAATATTAGACGAAAAGCAAACACTTCCATGTTATCGATTTCCTTCTTGAAGAAAGTGGGTGGTGATTATTTAACGTAAGATGCATTAAAGTATTAATATTTGATGAGGCCCAGATTAATGCAGGCCAAATGACCAACATTAAATTTTAATGAAGTGCAACGGTGTATATTTTCGCAAAAATTGACATTTTTGTTACAGTAATGTAGACTTAATTATAGCGTTTAAGACGTGCATGCGCTGAAGCTTACAAAATACATTATTATTAATGTACACTGCAACTGGTGGGTCTAAATGATTGTTTCCCCTTACAATTTAAACGAAAAAAGATGAAGCCAGTAGAATGTTAAGAACTGGATTCAACTGGAACGATCCATTTGTTTGATTATAGTATTATCAACCCACAAAAGTCCACTTCAAATGCGTTATTTATTGCGTTGCTACTGATACACTTCAATCCTCTAATGCAAATTAATGTGACGGAATTGAAATGTATTGATTTACATAGAATTTGCATACAAAACGTCTGTCACATTTGCCTTCTATTTTTAAAATTATGTAAATTTGAAAGAAATGTGTGCCATTTAATTTCAATTAAATGTCATTTATGTGCACAATTTGTTGGTACCAAAATAGTTTGCGCAGTAAACAAAGCACTATTTAATTTTTTGATTATGCATTGATGATACCTATGTATGGGAAGTTGTAATCTCAGTTTTGTCATTTTGTACTTTCCCCAAAACTGTTATAATAATATGGTTACCAGTTTGCCAAAACTACGACGCGACTTTTACCGTCATCGTTTATAGCTACTGAAATGTACTACATTTTTAAGTAATGATGACTTCAATGTGGATTTTATATATATATATATATATATATATATATATATATATATATATATATATATATATATATATATATATATATATATATA
>NW_015505285.1:3114250-3145881 GCF_001515645.1 Sinocyclocheilus grahami | reverse complement strand
TATATATATATATATATATATGTATATATATATATATATATAAATGTGTATTAATGCATTAGTGTACCTGTGTAGTACTTGACATGTGATCCATCGGCGCTCACTGGCGCCACTTCCATCAGCCGCATCTCTGAGCGCAGTCGAGAGCGCACAGCCATGCTGCTGACAGCTTCAAGTACATCTACACTGAGGCAGCACTCTCATCAAACGTGACAAGAATTTAGCCCCGCTTCATTTGCACGTAACTAATTTTGATATATTCACAACTATATTATCATTTTAAAAATGAAAACAGAAATCAGAAGCATCAGATTTTTGATTAAGCTCACTGTCCATCTGAAAAAATATATAACAGAGACAGACATTTAAGCTTCTTGTATGTTTTAGAGTTTATTTTTGAGATATGTTAGTGAAAGGTGATACTTCTAATGAATGCTCATTGATTTTAAAAGTATCTCATGCAGTCCTTATGATCTTGAATCTTTGTATGTTAAAATGTAACATTTGTAGTCCTATACTGCAACAGAGTTACAGTTCTCAGTTTTGTAATAAGGGAAATGGGCTTTTACTTTCGGAGGACAGAATGTTAGGTTCACTGTCTTTAACCTCTGAAATAGATGGATGAACTTCTTAATGCATTATGTCAAAGGGGAAGGGACCGGGCATTTTTTGGCCTGTATTGTTAAAAAAGGAAATAAGAGAACAAGCACACATTTTAATACCAAAGGAAAAACTGTACAATACACCATAAAACGTTTAAGTACATCTAAAATAAGCAAGCATCAAAAAGCTTTCATTCTCCAAACATGGTTTCTATTTATCTTTAATATGATTTAAAATTACGGTATAAAGCTAAGATGGCTTCTTAATGGAGTGTGCAAGCTAAAGTATGGGCTCTTTTAAATTTTTAAGGTGTAGCGCTGAGGTGAGACAGAATATGTTTGCTGGAAGAATTAGTTAGGTGTTCAGAAGTAAAATGATGACCAAGCACCAGTTAACAAATGTCCAGATCAGTTGCTGAGGTGCTGAGGGACGGGACATCCATTAACTTGTTGTGTCTCCCATACTAATGACTTGTTTTATTGGATAATGTGTCTGTCAGAACAATTATTTGATAAATTGCCCATCGTTATAATATTTCTTACAGTCGAGAAAGAAATAAAACGCTTTTGCAATGAGAGATTAACTTGACTAATGTCAACCTGGTCAAATTAATCTGCAAGTGAATAAGGCAAATTATTAAACTGGTTGCTTGCCACTACACCGAATTTAAGAAGTCAAAACAAGACTATGTTATGACTCTTTTCAGGCATCTTTCATTATATAAGAACAATGTTCCTTAATGAGGTTATTAAATCATTATCACAGCTAATCAATACTAATGAAGTTCCCTGCTGCACATGTATAGGATGTATATTATGAGCGCTGTTTGTAATGTAATATAATGCAACTTGTGTGTGCAATAACTTGGCAAAGCTGTATCATTAAATATTCAGGTCAATTTAGCCACTGTGTACTTTGGTATTAACTATTAGCTATTATAATTATTATTAGCCATTACAATTATAACTAGTAGCCATTGCATCCATTCTCATGCTGTTGGACAATTTTCAGGCTCAATCTAATATAACGACACAAATTACAAAGTAGTAAATGTCACCCCTCATGATGCTTACTGCCGGAGGCAGCTTGTGATGGCTATGCAGGACAGATCGCTCACAGGTTGAATTGGAGTACAGATTTATTGTCTGAATGCCCACTCCCACTAACACATGGGAAGACTCAATTTATACTCCAGGCACCATGTGGATTCACTCTGCGGTCTAATAGTGGACTTGACACCCATGACAGCGGAAGCTGCTCCTCCTCTGTAGCCACTGGATGGTGTGTCAGTCCTCTCGAGTGCGGGTGCATCCTGTCGCCTGTTTTATTTAGGGGAGACGGGTGAAGCCGGCCTCACTTCCCTTTTCCATCCTGAACGCAGGAGCCCAGCTGGGACCTGTTTACTTCACAGAGATGGATGGACTCATCCCACCAGCTACTGGTCATTACGTGTGAGATCAACACTATTGCCTCCCCTCCCAAGCTCCACAGACCAAACAGAGAAAAAACTCTCCTCTAGAAGCCAGTCTGTTCTATTAGCTGCTAGATTGCCAAAGCAAATATCCATATATCCAGTAACTAAGGATATAATGATTATAAAAACATCAGACGTCTCCCTCCTGTTTGTTTTGAACTGTTTCATAGATCATTATTGCATCAACCGATGAAAATGTAGCCTACTTAAAGGCATAGTTCTCCAAAAACTGGGATTTACTTGCACTCATGTTGTTCTGAATCTCTATGACTTTCTTTATTCTTAAAAATGTCTAAATATTTTTTCATTCCTATAATGAAAGTCAGTGGGGTCCAATGTTGTGTTGGACTCCACTGACTTTCATTGTATGATCTATAACATTAGTCCATATATTTTTTCCCAAAAAATATTTTCATTTGACAAAACATTTCCATTCATTTTTGGGTTAATTATCCCTTTAAACACAGTTTTTTATAAAATAAAGGACAATAAAACAAGAATGAATCTTAGATAATAGGTGACGAAAAAGCAGAAAATGAGAAGAAAAAGAAATGAGGATGATAAAAGCAAGTGGAAAAATAATAGGTAATAATCCAGCAATTTTACAATAAGCAGAAAGCAGTCATTAATCAAAATTACATATTATATGTGACCTAATTTTTCTTTTTCATTATCTTCATTATGTACCAAATACTGCAGCATCTACTCTGAATTTTCATACATATATTCATGATCACATTGTGGGAAAAGCCGGCGATATTTTTTCATTAAATCCCTGACAACATTATCTACATATATATGTATCTAAATGTTGAACGATCAGGGAGTTATCCAAACAATGCCATTAATTTCCTTTATTATCAGGAGCGCAGCACGCGGGGCAACCAGAGACATCATAATCTGTCATCACACGGTGCCTTCAACAGGTAGGCTGTTTTTGTGTTTATCTTTTCCTTCTTGTTCTCTCTCCCCTCGTCCCAATTATGCAGCTTGCTACACCATAACAAACAGGTCCACCAGCCCAAACCTACAAGCCAGAAACACAGCCACAGACTAGCTGGTGCCTGCACAGGCCTCGAGGGCTTCAGCTCACACCTAATGATCTGCTTTGACGGACAGAGGCTGTGGGCCAGAGCTTAGCGTCTCCCCTGATACCTCACCCCCCCCCACCCCCGCACAAACAGCAAGGTATGTGGCATCAGCTGATTCATTGACCCTTTCTTCAAAATCCCAGTAAGAAACATAACATGTTGATATACTTTGCAATGTATTCTGTCTATACAGTGTCCTTACTGTATCTTCAGTACAGCGAGTATGAACATCTTCATAAGGAGTGACTATTATGAACGTTTCTATTTTTTCACCGTTTAATAGCACACTATTAGACGTCTCAGAAAAGAAAACCGACTGAAATGCATATGAGCCATTTATCTAAGCCTTACAGCACGGTAGGACAGACATCACTCTCAGGGGTCAAAGGTCATCTCTAATTGGGTGGAGAAAAGAAAACAAGCACTCTTTCAGGGTGGTAGATCTAAGGACGGCAATCACAACAACTCAAAACAGAGGCGACTAAAACTTCAAAAACTATTTCCATCATAGAGTACACCGTGAAGTCAATAAGGAAGATTGGGGGCATCTGTAAAAAATTGTTTTTGTTTGACTTTTTCTTTCATAACTCTCTCACAACTATAGATATACCTGCCATCTTTTGATATAAGAAACGTGGTAGCACTTTGTTTTACAATGTTTATTTGACCTTTTCCGCATGTAAATGCTATGTACTTATTATAGTAATTACAATAACTGGTTAATAACTAGGTACTAACCTACCCCTAAACCTAACCTTAATCCATGTAGTTACCTTATATTCAGTGTTGGGAAGGTTACTTTGGAAATGTAATAGGTTACAGATTACAAGTTACCCTACTAAAATGTAATAAATTGTGTAACTTTTCACTTACTTTATTAAAGTAATGAAACTGATTACATTTGATTACTTTTCTAAATCTCTAATGTTTTCAACTGTTTATCATTTTCAAACATGTAAACCAGGCAGGGTAAACCTTACAGTAGTACTCAACACTGATTACTGTCACACTTTCGAAATCCTTCATCACTTGAATTAAGATTATATTTCAATTTTAAAGTAGACATTGGATGCAAAATTCACTTTTACATGGTGTTTGCATATAAATGTATTTTAGCAGTGTGTGGACACAACCACTCTACAACGATAAAAATCCATTCACTACCTTTTTTAATCCCCCAAAATCCTAAACAGTCTCAATTATCAAGCCGTTTTGATTTTCTGAGCAGTATGTTGTCATATTGTTCAGGCCCCGACCACAACCGCTGATGTACTGTCCAATATTAGCATATTTTCACCCTCAGCCAGTTGTATGAAGTACATCATTTTCTCCACGCTCCAGCAGTTGTAGCGACAATGTCTTGTAAGCAATGCAGGTGTTTTGTAGTTTTGTGATGTAGAAGAACATAATAATCTTAATTTTCTCCCATCATCAGAGCCACTGAGGACGCAGTGCATTAGTTTTGTTTTTAATGGTAATGCACCACTGAATACACCTAAATTCGTTTATGTCTGCGCAAATAATTTTACTCCCGACTACTTTCTGAACGAGGGACAATTCAAGGAATGTTTTGTTAAAAAGTTAAAACTCAAAGACAGATCAGTACCCATTGTTCGTGATCCAGCTGCACCTCCAGAAGTAAGTCTGACACTTTATATTTTTTATGATTATTTGCAAATCGCCTTCCACAGAAGAGTGAGGTGGGGTGAGCAGAGCTCATTAGCATTTAAAGAGACATGAACCGAAACGGGTCACTGTGATCAGAGCTGTTTTTGACAAGGTAAAAAGGGTGTCGTTTTAAACGACCACCGAGGAATTTTAACCAAAGTATGTAGCAGACCGTTCATGAAGGCCCTAAAGAATCATACCAACTTGTGGAAGATCAATGTCCCCTTTGAAGCACAGCCACCACAAAATCAGACTTACTTTGAGATCATTCTGAGGTTAAATACATATTTAAAATCATAACAAGAAATATTTAATCAGCTATGATACTGGTTTTGGACCCTGCCCTGCCCCCTTCTCTTCCGAGGGGGGCCGCTGGCGGTGGTTACACAGCTATCGTGGGTCATGTTGACATGTGAATGAAGAGTGTGTTTCCCCTGTAAGCCCGACGAGTGGCGCCTGCGCAATGTTAGGACCTGACACTGTTTACTAGGCTGAAGGATGTCAAGCTGCCGCTGACCATTACCCAGCTAAAGGGAGCATAACTCACTCCCAGTTCCTTTTTGACAAAATAAGTGCTATCTCCAATAAACAAAAAGTTCAAGTGCAAGATGAATGCATCTGTATTGCTTATGGATTGAAATTTATGAGACCCAATTCATCATGTCAGTATTTTCTCTTTTCCAAGGTTGCAGTATGCAGAGAAAAATGTGTTTCCCAGACGAATGCCTGCTGGTTTTGGAACCACGTATTATTCGGGAAACAGAATCACAGAAGTATGTGAGCGTTTGAGCCGCTGAATGCAAAAGCTCAATGTTTCAGAAAGCGCCACGCATTGATTGTGGGATGGGAAAGAACGATTTTCCAGAATCCCACAAGACCCGAGTTAGTGCACGTCTACAGCTTCCCATTTTGCTTGGATGCTGTCATCAATATAATGTGCTCAGTTGCTGGCTCACTGATATTTATGGCTTTGGTGCTACAAGGGTTGAGCCCCTGTGTCTGCTGGAGTGAACATGAATGACAGAAGCTCTCAAACTGTGGAGTGTTCACTAGAGAAACTTTTAGTAAAGTAAAAACATAAATGATCATATTTTACCAGCATATAAAAATATAGCAACATTTAAAAACTGAATTTAATTTGATTTATTAAATTAGTTAATATTAATAAATATTTACATTAAAAATAATCTCTTTTTTAATGTTACAATTGACACCAACTACAGTTAAAATCGACAAATGTTACAATTATTTTTGACATGTTTCTGGTTGCACTTTATTTTACAGTATGTGTACTTACAGTGTACTAACCCAAGAAAGTACTGGGTAATATAAGCAGTGTTGGGGAGTAACTAGTTACATGTAATGAAATTACGTAATTTAATTCAAATATATAAGTAATTGTAATCAGTTACAGTTACTGAGAAAAACTGTGTAATTAAATTGCAGTTACTTGTGAAAATGTTAAGGGGGTTACATCTGCTTTTTTCACACACACTCCCACATACAGATTTAATTGATTTCTTTCAGATATTGCAGTGACTGCTCTAAAATATGAAACACCAATGTTTCAGGAGTTTAGAACAAGCTTATTCGATAACTCTTTTATTTCCTATATGGGTTTATGTATACACTCTAAAAAATGCTGGGTTGTTTCAACCCAATGTTGGGTCAAATATGGACTAACCCAACTGTTGGGTTAAAAAGATAATTTAAAAATGTAACCAAAATTTAACCCAACAGTTGGGTTAGTCCATATTTGACCCAACATTGGGTTGAAACAACCCAGCATTTTTTAGAGTGTATACATAAACCCATATAGGAAATAAAAGAGTTATCGAATAAGCTTGTTCTAAACTCCTGAAACATTGGTGTTTCATATTTTAGAGCAGTCACTGCAATATCTGAAAGAAATCAATTAAATCTGTATGTGGGAGTGTGTGTGAAAAAAGCAGATGTAACCCCCTTAACATTTTCACAAGTAACTGCAATTTAATTACACAGTTTTTCTCAGTAACTGTAACTGATTACAATTACTTATATATTTGAATTAAATTACGTAATTTCATTACATGTAACTAGTTACTCCCCAACACTGCTTATATTACCCAGTACTTTCTTGGGTTAGTACACTGTAAGTACACATACTGTAAAATAAAGTGCAACCAGAAACATGTCAAAAATAATTGTAACATTTGTCGATTTTAACTGTAGTTGGTGTCAATTGTAACATTAAAAAAGAGATTATTTTTAATGTAAATATTTATTAATATTAACTAATTTAATAAATCAAATTAAATTCAGTTTTTAAATGTTGCTATATTTTTATATGCTGGTAAAATATGATCATTTATGTTTTTACTTTACTAAAAGTTTCTCTAGTGAACACTCCACAGTTTGAGAGCTTCTGTCATTCATGTTCACTCCAGCAGACACAGGGGCTCAACCCTTGTAGCACCAAAGCCATAAATATCAGTGAGCCAGCAACTGAGCACATTATATTGATGACAGCATCCAAGCAAAATGGGAAGCTGTAGACGTGCACTAACTCGGGTCTTGTGGGATTCTGGAAAATCGTTCTTTCCCATCCCACAATCAATGCGTGGCGCTTTCTGAAACATTGAGCTTTTGCATTCAGCGGCTCAAACGCTCACATACTTCTGTGATTCTGTTTCCCGAATAATACGTGGTTCCAAAACCAGCAGGCATTCGTCTGGGAAACACATTTTTCTCTGCATACTGCAACCTTGGAAAAGAGAAAATACTGACATGATGAATTGGGTCTCATAAATTTCAATCCATAAGCAATACAGATGCATTCATCTTGCACTTGAACTTTTTGTGTATTGGAGATAGCACTTATTTTGTCAAAAAGGAACTGGGAGTGAGTTATGCTCCCTTTAGCTGGGTAATGGTCAGCGGCAGCTTGACATCCTTCAGCCTAGTAAACAGTGTCAGGTCCTAACATTGCGCAGGCGCCACTCGTCGGGCTTACAGGGGAAACACACTCTTCATTCACATGTCAACATGACCCACGATAGCTGTGTAACCACCGCCAGCGGCCCCCCTCGGAAGAGAAGGGGGCAGGGCAGGGGACAACAATCATGATGCGCTGCTTTTTTTGGCTTTAATTGAGCAAACTTTTAGTACATCCTCAAAAAACAACAAAGCAGTCAATTTGGTGGCAATTAAAACAGGCTCATGTTGGGAAGTCATACTTGCTTACAACAACTGCCTTTCCCGCTGACAGGCCGATGATTGATTACCAGGCCCGGGTCGTCTTTTATAACGCGATAAGCCAAATTAAACCCTTGACTGCGGGGGCCCATCTGAGGTCTGGCTGGGCAAATTAAATCTCCTGCACTGATGTCTTTCTCTTCTTCTCATTCTCTCTTTTCCTCTTTCCCACCCTTCTTTCCTCTGTCTAGCTCTTTGTATGTCATACCAACAGACACTATATCACACGAAAAACGAGTGCGAGGAAAATAAAGGAAACAAAACATGGCACAAATGGCCTCAATCTCTCAAGCGGCTCTCTGGGGACCGGCATGCCAGGTGATCTGCGGCAGCAGGAGAGCTGAGGACATTAAGACATATTAAACGTACTAAAGACTTAATGAAGTTCAGGCAAGCAGTGCCACAGTTGACTTTATTAGTTTACACCAGATTAATGGGGATAATCATTTAAGTGATGGAGATGGATTACCCTCCGCAAGATGCTCCTTGGCTCGGGCTGGCCCAGCCACAGACTGACGAGGCTCCAGAGCCAGAGCCAGAGCCAGAATCAAGAGCGAGAGATGGGAAAAGTAAGCCAGAAGTGAAAGGTTTCATTCCGCTAGGCAATTAACTACAGGGCTGATGCTGCACAAAAGTGTGACAAAATGTTAGCGTAACGAAAAACTAAAATCTAACTTTTTGGGGAGTGTAGCGATTTCAGCAATACATCAATTTGTGTGTATAGCGTCTTCTATAATATAGCTTTACAGAGATGGTCCCAACTCTCATTAGAAGTTATATAAATTAGTACAAGACAGTGAAATTGGAATACAAATGCATGGCATAGCGATAAATCTCAAGCTTTGAACCAAAGCCTAAACTAAACCATAATCAAAATCATAGGGTGAAAAAAAAAAAACGTTAAGAAATGTTGCAAAATTTTATATTACTACTTTATTTTAATTATTACTTCAATCATTTTGTGTGATATTCATGATTTTGCCATGTTGTATGAATTACTATTGTTGGGTTTAGTAAGTAAAAAAGGATCATGGAAGTTATAGCATATAGTCATACACAATGGTAATTATAAGTGTTTATATACATGAAAAAGTTGGGAAAACATAAATGTACATTTTAAAATGGCAATATTTGTATAAAAATTATTTAAAAATTAAAGACAAAATTTCAAAAATTAATTAGTTCAAGTAATTATTAAAATGCTTAAAAAGGACATAAGGAAGACGTGGAAGGAAACTTTCTTCTTGTGAAATATACACTAGAATAAGATTCATATTATTTTCAGCAGCCATTTATCCAGTCTTCGGTGTCACATGACCCTTCAGAAATCATTTTAACATGCCGAATTGTTGCTCAATAAACATTTCTTAATATTATTAAATGCTGCTTAATATTTCTGTGGAAATGTTTATTTCATTAATAGAACAGATTTATTTGAAAAAGAGTATAAATGTCTTTTCTCACTTTTGATCAATTTAATGTGTCCGTGCTGAATAAAAGTATTAATTTCTTTAAAAAAAACTTTAAATGGTAGTATATTCCAGGCTGTATAAAATGGGGAATAGAGAGGAGATAAAAACAAACTTTTGTATTAGCACAGCAGTAATAAAAATAACAGTGTTGCAACAGAGAGGATCAGACCTCTATACCCTTAACAGCTTTGTTAAACAGTTTTATCCTGGAGAGGAACAGCAAAACCTCAGGAACATTTTTCACTACCAAGAAGGACACATTCCATAATTTTTTCCCCCAGCTCCACAGCTGATTATTTATGATTAAATGTGATAATGGGAGCTTAAATTGCTTTTAAAGGAACCACACACACTCAGTGGCATACAACGTTATATGTTGTTTAACGCTAATATTGTCATTAATGCTTCTATAACTTCTATAAACATTTACAAATACCCTGTAAAACATAACCTAAAGCTATAACCTAAACCACCTGCACACGGCTCTGACAGGATATTGCATTTCTGACAACAATAAAAGTGTCAAACACACCCCCACCCATCCACCCACAAACACACAGTGGAGTGCTGCATCAACCTTCCCAAGAAGGTTTAATTATTGTTTCTCATTGTCTTGCCTTCTCTAAGACAGATCTTAGTGTCAGAGTGTGTGACAGATGGAAGCACAGGGAAGGTACTCTGTGCCACACACCTCACAAAATCAGTTTCAACTATAGCCCCCCTCTTCACGAGCAGGCATACGCATCTGAAACATATGCAGCATCTTTTTAATGGCTGTCTCTCACCATCTAATGTCACAAAGTTTGTGCAGCGTAAGCAGGACTTCCCCAAATGATGATGGAAAGTCACGCTTAAACATAAAGACTGAAGACCCCATGCTGTTGAGTAATAGGGCATGAGACTGAGGGGACATCTGTCAGAAAAACTGTAGGAATACATCCTGTGGAGGTTCAAATGGATGTTATATTGATGTCTGGCATACTGTAATCTCATTCTGAGCCGTTCTGTCTTAGGAAGTGCATCTGAACCATTGCTGCACACTCCATTTGTAAAATCACAATAAACTCTGTTGTGTGGAAGTGAACATCTTGCGTCTTGTTGCTGTTTTTGGTTCTTCCTTTCTGCTTTTCTACATCCTATGCAAAACAATATGGCACTTCATTTAAGAACCATTACTATGACATCAATACTGTGGTCACTTTATAAGATTGTAACCCACAAACTGGTTGTCAGCCCTTTAAACATCTTTTGAAGTTAACTGCAATACAAGAATAAGAACTGCAATAAGAAATACATGTAATAATATTAATATTACATGCATATAATGTTTAATATAATTTTTTTAATTCATATTAATTTCACAATTTAAAAAATCTTGTTTTGAGTAGTAATATTATTGCTGTAGAAATAGTTAAACTTATTTGAAATATTACTGTAAAATTTTAGTTTAATCAATAACACAAATTAATTCTCTCATAGCCGTTTAAACAGTTTCTTTGATTAATTGTAGGTTAAAAAAAGACAAAACACACAAATTCAGGGTTAATTTAAGAAACAGCTTATCGTAGCAAATCCAGTGTGTTATATCTGCAGCCCAGCTTAATAAAGCTTCATTTCAGGCTCAGGGTCAGGAATAGACAGGCAGGTGCAAATAGCTCCACTTTCAACAAAGTGATACATCATCCTGACATGCTACAGAGATTCAAGACAATGCACATATTATAAAGATAATCCACGCCAGGGATAAAGATTCAAATCAAAGGCATATACTGCACCAAATAATTCAGTTCAAATATTTGGTCATAACATTACTCTGATTCAAATGGAACATGGTATTACCAAATTAATGAAGAGTAAGAAACTTTTGTACAGCAATACACTGTCAAATGTATATATTTATTTCCAAGTTTATAAATAAAGCAAAGTGTAGTTAGTTCTGCAGGCAAGCAAAATTACTAAAAAAAACATATTGTGTGCTTGTCTAAAAGATAAATAAAGATTAATTCTAAACATTAATTTTGGTCTCTTTCTGGTTCTTCTACAGCGGGGGAAAATAAAATAAGAAGAATATCTGTTATATTAACTTATTCTTGATTACATTGTAAAATAGAACTGTAAACCAACACCTTTCATTATGTTTAACTGATTGAATAAATACATTAAAATCCACAATATAATCTCAATCAGACATTTTAAAGCAAATGTGTTGTATTTAATATGTGACATAAATGCCTGTTTCATTCATTTTGCATTCAGCTTATTCTGCATTAAGTGTCACTGAATCAACATATCCCAGCTTACTGATATAATAAAAGTTTAAAGCAGATATCATATGCATAGACATCTGCACGGCCTTACCAATACTGGTATAATAATAATATTACACAGCTCCTATATTACACAGAAAGACTGATATCACCACATATGTAAATTATTAATAGCATGCATAGTGGCTATGCATGAAGGCAAATGAAATTTTGACTAAATGAAATTTATAGCAGTGAAAAACAGCATATGAATATACATGATTATAAAAACGTACATTAATATCCATGAGATTGTATGATGCAGTGGTGATTTCCCATCTTGAATATGAGCAAGAGATAAAAGAAAATAATTTATCAAAATTTCCACAAATGTTTAACTGCCCTCTAGTGGTAAGCACATAGTAACTCCACTAACAATGCGAAATTGCTTAATATTGAAATTCACTCTTCAAGGATGCTGTGATGCCAGATAAACCCGTTTTGTTGGTGAAATAACCAACAGCAATTAGTGCATGTGTTAAATATATTGTAATTTGATCCTTAAACTATGAGTCATCAGACTCATCCTATCTCTCTCTCTCTCTTGAAGGCCTGTTTGAGGTCATGTCAGCAGAAGACTTTACTTATCAGGGTGAGTTATGGGCTTGTCTGCAGTAATGGCCTGTCAGACACTCACTCTGCCTGCTGTTCTGTTTTTCTCCTGTTCTTCCTCTCTTCTATCAAGCAAGCATCAGCAGGAAAACCACTGACCACTCTCCAAAACACATGCAGTACTGCTGTGTGTTTATTGCATGCTTTACAAAGAGAGAAAGAGTGAGTTTCTAAAAAAGCAAGAATTTCTATTGCTATGTGTTCATTACAATACCTGGCATAGGTAGTCATAGTTAATGTTTTACTACTACTCTTTTTAATACCTTAACATATTCTATTTTTAACCTCCATAATTAATCCATTTGAATAAATATTCTTATTGTTCTATATTCTATTTTACACTCATTTTTATATTTGACATTACTGCTTTGGCAGTACAAACGTACAGCTTTGCCATGAAAACTTAACTGAAATGAAAGAGACAGCAGAAATGGTGCAATAAATATAGCAATGTAGATTATGCGTTGTTGGATTATATTTAATATGGAAATAAATTATGAAAAATGCTATTGCATTTTACTGCATTGCCAAGATATTCGTGTATTCACAAACAGTTGCATGAAATAATAAGATTTAGCTAATGTAACTACTTATTGTCAGGTAGTATGCTAGAGTCGATGCTACTATTATATGCATTACCATTCAAAGTTTGGGGTCAGTAAGATTAATTATAAGGTTTAAAAAAATTAACACTTTTATTCAGCAAGGTTCAGCATATACATTATATTCTACAAACTGCTTGCCTTATGGTATATAGCAGGTATACTGTATATACAGTACATTTGTTGTCATTCAATTTGACTAGGTTTGTAATATATATCGAATAAAACTATTGAATTCTCTCTGATTAGCTGGTATTTTTAATAAAAGTACCTCAGTTTTATGTACTCAAACGTCCTCTCCTGCTCTGGTTCCCAGAAATATTGAGTCTGCATTTTCCTAGACTGTGCTCTCTCTTTCTCAGCTGTGAATGCATCTCAGCAGGTTTAGATGGCATGCAGGCCTCTCTCTCCCCAGGGCACTGAGCAGCACTTCCACACAGCCAGGGGTCACTTCAGGAAGATAACATAGGGCCAGAGGTCACAGATCTCCTTATTCTCATCCAGCCGCCATATACAGTCAGGTCCATACAATTTTTATTATTTTAGCTGATGACCAAAACATATTTCGGTAATAAATATAGCAATGTAGATTATGCGTTGTTGGATTATATTTAATATGGAAATAAATTATGAAAAATGCTATTGCATTTTACTGCATTGCCAAGATATTCGTGTATTCACAAACAGTTGCATGAAATAATAAGATTTAGCTAATGTAACTACTTATTGTCAGGTAGTATGCTAGAGTCGATGCTACGATTATATGCATTACCATTCAAAGTTTGGGGTCAGTAAGATTAATTATAAGGTTTAAAAAAATTAACACTTTTATTCAGCAAGGTTCAGCATATACATTATATTCTACAAACTGCTTGCCTTATGGTATATAGCAGGTATACTGTATATACAGTACATTTGTTGTCATCCAATTTGACTAGGTTTGTAATATATATCGAATAAAACTATTGAATTCTCTCTGATTAGCTGGTATTTTTAATAAAAGTACCTCAGTTTTATGTACTCAAACGTCCTCTCCTGCTCTGGTTCCCAGAAATATTGAGTCTGCATTTTGCTAGACTGTGCTCTCTCTTTCTCAGCTGTGAATGCATCTCAGCAGGTTTAGATGGCATGCAGGCCTCTCTCTCCCCAGGGCACTGAGCAGCACTTCCACACAGCCAGGGGTCACTTCAGGAAGATAACACAGGGCCAGAGGTCACCGATCTCCTTATTCTCATCCAGCCGCCATATACAGTCAGGTCCATACAATTTTTATTATTTTAGCTGATGACCAAAACATATTTCGGTTACAGTTATATAATGAATATGGGCTTAAAGTGCACACTCTAAGCTTTAATTTAAGGATATTCTCATCACAATTGGAGGAAAGGTTACAAACTGTTGCTCTGAACCCTCATCAAGCGGTCAAAGGAGCTCTCCATGCAGGAGAAACAGACAATTCCTAGGCTTCAAAAACAAAACAAATCCATCAGAAAGATAGCAGGAACATTCGGAGTGGCCAAATCAACAGTTTGGTACATTCTGAGAAAAAAAGTGGTGAGCTCAGCAACATAAAAAGTCATGGACGTCCATGGAGGACAACAGTGGTGGATGATTGGAGAATCCTCTCCATGGTAAAGAAAAACCCTTTCACAACATCCAGCCAAGAGATGTGAAATATGGTGGAGCAGTGTGATGGGATGAGCATGGCTTCCAGTGACACTGCGTTACTGGTGTTTATTGATGACATGACAGAAGACAAGAAGTGTCTCTGCCCAGATTCAGTCAAATGCAGCAAAGTTGATTGGTTGGCGCTTCATAGAACAAATGGACGAGGACCTAAAAAAATACAGCAAAAGCAAACCAGGAGTTTTTGAAGGTAAAAAGTGGAATATTCTGCAATGGCCAAGTCAGTCTCCTGATTTCAAACAGCAAAAGCAACCCAGCAGTTTTTGAAGGAAAAGAGTGGAATATTCTGCAATGGCCAAGTCAATCTCCTGATCTCAACCCGATTGAGCATGCATTTCACTTTCTGTAGACAAAACTAAAGGCAGAAAGACCCAACTAAAGACCTTGGAAAGTGTCACAAATGAGGAGTGATGTCCATGAGTTCCAGGCTTAAGGCAGTCATTGCCTGCAAAAGATTCTCAACAAAATATAAAAAATTTTTTTGTTCAACCCCTTGAATTAAAGCTTAAAGTCTGCACTTCAAGCACATCATTGTGTTTTTGTGCTTTTGCCTTTATACACCACTACAATGGATTTAAAATAAGACAGTCAGTGTCCGAATGCTTCCGGACCTGACTGCACATCTCCACCCTGGCCATATTTGAAAACCGAAACAATACAAAAATATAGTTTTTATACATTTTTTCTTTTATTATATAGTAACTAACTGTGGCAATGCATGCAGGCAGGTGTACATTATCTGAACGAGGGACATAAACAAAAAACAGCAGTTTAACTGGGCAGTGACAACAACACTCGCTAGAAATAAACAAAAGAAACAAACAAACACACACACAAAAAGCATCCCCCCATAAATCGCACTCTTTTGGCAGCGTCGGCCTACGTAAGCACAGGTGTGGTAAATGTGTTCCATACATTTCACCACTAGATGGCGGAATAAGACAAAAAGCCGCTATATCAGGGCTGTCCAAACTCCGGGGGGGGGGGGACTGGTGCTGTGTATAAAAATGGTTGTAATTTCTAAGCATGCTATGTTATATTTTTGTTCAACCCCTTGAATTAAAGCTTAAAGTCTGCACTTCAAGCACATCATTGTGTTTTTGTGCTTTTGCCTTTATACGCCACTACAATGGATTTAAAATAAGACAGTCAGTGTCCGAATGCTTCCGGACCTGACTGCACATCTCCACCCTGGCCATATTTGAAAACCGAAACAATACAAAAATATAGTTTTTATACATTTTTTCTTTTATTATATAGTAATTAACTGTGGCAATGCATGCAGGCAGGTGTACAATATCTGAACGAGGGACATAAACAAAAAACAGCAGTTTAACTGGGCAGTGACAACAACACTCGCTAGAAATAAACAAAAGAAACAAACAAACACACAAACAAAAAGCATCCCCCCATAAATCGCACTCTTTTGGCAGCGTCGGCCTACGTAAGCACAGGTGTGGTAAATGTGTTACATACATTTCACCACTAGATGGCGGAATAAGACAAAAAGCCGCTATATCAGGGCTGTCCAAACTCCGTTCTGGAGGGCCTGTGTCCTGCAGAGTTTAGCTCCAACCCTAATTAAGCACACCTGAACCAGCCAATCAAGCTCTTTACTAGGCATAGAAACTTCCAGTCAGGTGTGTTGAGGCAAGTTGGAGCTAAACTCTGCAGGACACCGGCCCTCCAGGACCGAGTTTGGACAGCCCTGCGCTATATGATTGTGCGCTCAGAGAAACCCGACTATTAAAGACCACACGATGGCACCGTTTCTTTTAACAAAACCACAAAGACAGCAGATAATATTAATATACGAACTTGTGTAACTTGAGAAAAAGGCACTGCATGCTCTCAAAGCTTATAGAATTAGCCCATTGCTTAAGACTGGTATCAGGCATTTTCATCATTAGTCTTTCCCTCAGTAAGCCTACTTTTAAACTTGCATATTCATTCTTAGCACTTTTGCATTTACAATATAAATATAGCCTACTTTCAGTATAGTCTCAGTTTTAGTTTAGCTTTAAGTTGCTTTATTGGCATGACAAGTAGGCCTACTAGGCTATTTTTACATTCATATTGTCAAAACATTTGCAGCGCTGATGAGTGCAATTAAAACAGTGCTAAATGAGAATTATTGCTATTGACAACGAAACATATTATATAAAATATAATAAAATAAGAGGATAAATAAACAAATAAGAGGATTAATAAATTGTGTTATTGTGTTAACGTTCTGCTTCGCTCATGTTCTTTCTATCCTAATTTCTGTCAGAATTTCTTTAGAATCTTTGGTTTTTATCTTTTATTTATTTTGGAATTCATTCAAAGTTATTTAAAAAAATCTTTTGAAATTCTTACATTTTTGGAATGTATTAGATTTTTTGAATTTCATTATTAATAAATGTAATTTTTACGCACACAGAGGGTGAAAAATAAAACTGTGATTTTAGATGTTCTAGGGGTTCTCAAAGTCTACATTCAAAGATCCAAATCTGAATTTTCATCAGTGTCAAAAGTCCGGACCGGAACAATTGGTTATTACAAAACTTGTTTTTAATAAACATACATAACATGCATAACAAATAAACATTAATTTTTTGAAAAAATAAAGTGCAAAAGTGGCAAAACAAAAAAAAAAAATTTAAGTGTCAGCAATAGAGGTCGACCGATACGAGTTTTTCTCTGGCCGATGCCGATATTTAGAAATCAGGGCAGCCGACGGCCAATATATGATGCTGATTTTTTTGGCTGATATGTTTGGCCGATTTTTTTTTCGTCTTTGTCTCATAAAAGCGAGTTTGAGTAAATGATTATTGCAGGGCACAAGATGGTAATAGTAGTAGTAGTAGTAGTAGCCTAATAAAACAGGTACATCTAAAAAAATTAGAATATCATGAAAAAGGTCAATATTTTTTGTCACTCATTTCAGAAAGTGAAACCCATATATTATATAGATTCATTACACAGAGTGAAATATTTCAAGCCTTCATTTCTTGAAATGTTTATCATTATGGCTTATAGATAATGAAAACCCAAAATTCAGTGTCTCAGAAAATTAGAATATTGTAAAGAAGTTTTAGGAAATTCATGGTGTCACACCCTAATCAGCTAATTACCTCAAAAAACTTGCAAAGGTTTCCTGAGCCTTTAAATGGTCTCTCAGTCTGGGTCAGTAGGCTACACAATCATGGGGAAGACTGCTGACTTGACAGATGTCCAGAAGACAGTCATTGACACCCTCCACAAGGAGGGTAAGCCACAAAAGTTCATTGCTAAAGAAGCTGGTTGTTCACAGAGTGCTGTATCCAAGCATATTCATAGAAAGTTGAGTGGAAGGAAAAGGTGTGGTAGGAAAAGGTGCACCAGCAAAAGGGATAACCGCAGCCCTTGATACTAATTTTTTAAAAAGGCATAAAGAGATCCTTCTACTAATTCTGGCATATTTACATGGTGTATATTTATACAACAATGTTCATGAATATGCATGGTCCCTATTAAATAAACCAATAAATAAAAAATAAAAAAATAAAAAAATAAAAATAAATAAATAAATAAATAAATATCTCGCCTTCGCTTTCATTTCGGACCATCTCCAAAAAGACATTATGCGTTTATAAAAGTAGGAAATAACTAGTGTTCTTGAAATACGAAATGGAGGTGGGTCCGGACTTTGAGAAGCACTGTAACTTAATGGTCAGGATCACTTTAGGACAGCTAGCCAATGGCAATAATTTGGACACTTGGAGCACTCCACAGAGCTTCTAATCAATGCTCAGCCGGGTTTTTTTTCTATAGTGATGTGATCAGACAACAGCACCTAAAGGCAGGGTCAGAGGACAATCAACACTTACTGAAGATTTGATCAGGTTTTATTTGAATGAACTTCAATGACATGCCCTCGTATCTGCGGACACACATATAAGCTCAATACTGAAAATATGAAATGATTGTGCCATCTTTTCATGTTTTCTTCCAGTTCAATATGCTAAACTATTTTCTTTCGGCAAAACAAAATGATAGCAAAATCATAGGAATTAGTGCTTCTTCTGATATTTTCCTCTGTATTACAACATGTTAAGAATGCAATTACAATATCCTGATATAACAGCAGGTACTAATTCTGGCATATTTACATGGTGTATATTTATACAACAATGTTCATGAATATGCATGGTCCCTATTAAATAAACCAATAAATAAAAAATAAAAAAATAAAAAAATAAAAATAAATAAATAAATAAATAAATATCTCGCCTTCGCTTTCATTTCGGACCATCTCCAAAAAGACATTATGCGTTTATAAAAGTAGGAAATAACTAGTGTTCTTGAAATACGAAATGGAGGTGGGTCCGGACTTTGAGAAGCACTGTAACTTAATGGTCAGGATCACTTTAGGACAGCTAGCCAATGGCAATAATTTGGACACTTGGAGCACTCCACAGAGCTTCTAATCAATGCTCAGCCGGGGTTTTTTTCTATAGTGATGTGATCAGACAACAGCACCTAAAGGCAGGGTCAGAGGACAATCAACACTTACTGAAGATTTGATCAGGTTTTATTTGAATGAACTTCAATGACATGTCCTCGTATCTGCGGACACACATATAAGCTCAATACTGAAAATATGAAACGATTGTGCCATCTTTTCATGTTTTCTTCCAGTTCAATATGCTAAACTATTTTCTTTCGGCAAAACAAAATGATAGCAAAATCATAGGAATTAGTGCTTCTTCTGATATTTTCCTCTGTATTACAACATGTTGAGAATGCAATTACAATATCCTGATATAACAGCAGAGCAGCAAGGGAGGAGAAAAAAATATCTGGCTAGGTATATTTTTCGAGTTATGCCCCTCAACTCCCTCAGATCCATTTTTCCGTTTGAATTATCAACTAGAATTTGATTAATATGCAAATTCGAGGCGAAAAGTCTTGTATGATCCTTTCAGTGGAGAGTAATTAATCAACAGTTAAAGAAAATTAATACATATATCAATTTTGTCAGGGACATGCTTAGTTCAATCGTCCGTAAAATTGAAGTTTGAAGTATTAAGGGGGTCCCACAGAAGCGTTATAACTAAAACACAGGAATCCACCTCTATTTAGTGATCAATCAAGCTTTCCCCTCAGGTTAATCTGCTTAATTTTTCACCTCGAATCATACACTGTTATGACATGTAGTCTCGCATGGAGTCGATGAAAGTTTTTTTTTAAATGTTAACTGCATGAAAGGAAAAACCTATCTATCTATCTATCTATCTATCTATCTATCTATCTATCTATCTGTCAGTCTAGAAGTGAAAAAAATGATATTCAATTTTAATTAAGGCAGGAAATCGCTGGTATCTCTCCTCTTTTCTAATCAAACATTTAACCATAAAAAGAAAGGGTAAATGGCTGAGGAGAGAGAGACAGAGCGAGAGAGAGAGAGAGAGAGAGGAGGGAGGGAGAGTGCAAACCCCATTGTTTCAGCAGGGACTCATGCATCAAACTTCAATTTTCCGGGCGATTGAATTAGAGATTTTTTCTCTCTCTCGCTCTCTCTCGAGCTAAAATACACTTAAAACTTTGGGATTAATTACCACGTTATGACTTTCAGACTGTAGTATTACTTATCTTTGCCACATTTGACAACACCTCATAAAATAAGGAACTGAACCCCACCAGCTCGCGCTCTACTGATATATCAGCACCCCTTATATACATGTTCCACTTTCCTGTGCAAACAGCACGAAGAGGGAGCGAGAGAAAGATAATGGGCATGACTTGGTCTGGATAAGGGCATCTGGGTCTAACGTGGCTTTGTTAAACCTCTCTAACTTGTGAGCTAGGCTATAGCGCTAAATGTGTTCTGTGTGTGATGTGGGCTAATCAATAACCTAAACGTTTAAAGTTGGGTAGAAAACGCTAAATCACAGACACATATAGCCAACAAAAGGCGTGTGATTGTATTGCAGCACAGAGGCGCATGAGCAGACAGTGCTGGAGACTCCGGCGTCTGCTCATGTTAATGGAGCGGAGACAAATATCACATTGTCCGCATATCATCTCTGATCCTGCTATTACAGCCGTTTCGTGTTGCTTAAAACCGTCTATTCATAGCTGCGATTGAGCTCTTTCGTCTTTATGATACAAAATAACATTTTGCTTTGTTCAAAAACACAAATAATGTAATCACGAATACTATACAGTTTTTGCACTCGACTGTATATATCTTCCACAATGTAAGACTATTTGATACATTGAATATGAAAGGATCTAGACCTGTACAAATAAATAATAAAATAATTATGACATTAATAACAATGAATAATATGCTAATAGTATAAATGTAATTTCACTTTTCTAAAAAAAAATGTTTGTGTGTAATATGATAATTTAATGAAATGCATTTAAATAACAACAATAATAATAAATAATAATAGCCTACTTTGATGTATTCTTCTTATTATTAATAATTGATATGCACTGCTAGGTGCACTTAATGAAAATACTTAATACAAAAATATTGTTTAACAGTTTTTATCTAATACACAAATTCCTATCAAATCTGTTACGAATTGAAAAAGAAACGTGCAAAACAAAAACAACAACAAAACATGAAGAAGATTATGCATATAAACAGCATCTAGCATACAACACACAAACAAATGTGTCTAAATAACACATCTTGCAAGGAAAACAAAAATTCCCAAATGAAAATGCAAAAAAAAAAAAAAGAAGAAGAAGCCGCCGATCGAACCGCGTGTGAAATTTTGTTCTAATTTCATAAATAGTGTCACTCCAGCCATATGGTCTGCTTTTACGTGTAGCCAAAATCGTAACTTTATTATTTTAAGCCAAACACTCAAACAAACAAAGGCAGAAGACAACCTCTTAACAAGACGAGTCAGTATCATTGTAATTCATAGACTTGTTTAAAACAGCCGAGTGAAAAGAGAGAATAGAGGGGACATTAATAGGCCCAGATGCCCTCGCCCCTGCGCGCATTATTGCCTTTGTGAAAACTGAGCGAAACACTTTAAAAAGAAGGCCAGCTCAATCCATCAAATTGTCTGAAAATTGTGAGGAAAATTCAAAAACCATATGGCCTCCAAACGTTTGTGTCCTTTTTGTTCGGTGGGACACGCTTGTCTCCGTATTGAGAGCCGCGGGAGGCAGAGCATGCTTCTTTGTAGCTTGTCACATCAGGGGAGACTGCTCATTTGTCCCCCGTTTTCACGCCTTACGCTAGAAATGACTGCCTCTCTTCGCTTTGCAAGGAAATAGCGTCTTTCAACCGCAGAGAAACGGGCCAAAAACCCTGCGTTTTTGGGCATCCTTTATGCGCGCATTCATCAATCCAGATTTCTGTTTCTCACACACATCCATTGTGAATATTGAAACACATCGTGGGGACAGGAAAACATGTTATGCCATTTTGAAAATCAAAAGCGTAAAATGTCGAATCTAAAACATTAGATTCGATGCATTTTTTAAAGAGTGTTGGTGCAGGAAATAAAAGTAGGCTACAAAGATAAACACAAAACTGCAGAAAAAAAATCAATTTTACAAAAGCTATATGTTTCGTTTATATTACCTCGATTGCTTATTTCCAAAACGATAAATAAAACTATCAGACTAACGTCAAAAAATTAGAGAAAGACATTTTATTTCATTTTAAATACATTACACTTTGTACACTTGGTTTAAATGGTTTCCTGGCTTAAAAAGGCACTTACAGGCATACAAACCATAAGAAATATATTAAAATGTGATAATCCAGATTTAATCAGAGAAGTCGATTTTTTCCTGTGATAACTTTTGTAGGAAATGTTCTATAATACACTCTTTTATCAAACGATTTCGTCATAGGCCAAAAGGCATAATAGGGACACGCAGGGGGGCCGCGCGTGTGAATTAAGATTCGGATATTTTGAGATATCTATATCAGATCTGCAGCCATTTTTAATTCAAATAATTTCGTGAAACAAAATAAAACATGCATTCAACTTACTCAAAACCGGGTAAAAAAAGTTATGCGTGGACAATCGTGCTTTCAGTGTGTGTGTGTGTGTGTGTGTGTTTATATCTGACTGAAATATTATCAAGGTACTTATTGCTCTTCAGCTATAAACGAATAGGCTAAATGATTACAATACTGCCACTGCATAAATAGATCTGAAGAAACTGTCCCATGCTTGCTTTGATTTTTTTTTTTTCGTTTTTATATTTGCTTTTAATACAAGTCATTTAATACATTTGGTGCATTAATGGCACTTTCAACTCTATGGTTTTAGAGGACCATCTCGGGGGGGGGAAATAAATAATACCGATGCTGTTCAATGAAAATCAGTCATCGACATCAATTTCCTCGTCTTCATCCTCTGAGCACTCTTTGCTCGTAGTGTGGTCTGTAAACGGTGATGATGGTGACATGTGGAGTTTGTTGGTGCCCTCGTGCTCGTGGTTAGATCGTGATGGATACTTGGCCACTGATTCTCCGAGAGTGCCATTGACGCTTTTCTCTAGCTCTGCCAGTTTGGCGATTTTCTCAAAAGGTACAGAGCCCTCTTTGGCCGACTCCACGTCCGCTTTCATCTCCTCCAGGTCTCTTTTGAGCTTGGCTCGACGGTTCTGGAACCAGGTGATGACTTGCGCATTCGTGAGCCCGAGCTGCTGAGCGATCTGATCCCGATCAGCAGGAGACAGATATTTCTGATAGAGAAATCTTTTCTCCAGTTCGTAAATTTGGTGATTGGTAAAGGCTGTTCTCGACTTTCTCCGCTTTTTAGGGGTATTCCTCTGACCGAAGAGTGTCATGCCGTCTCTTCCTAAAACAAACAAAAATAATGCAGGGATATTAAAATGCATTCAGTCTGCTACTTTACCTTTACGCGTGGTACCAACTACAGGCCATTTCGTATTAATACAAAAAAGTGAATATTAGATTACTGTCGTTTGTAAAAGCAACGTCTTCAGGAATATTAACAGTACATGTTTAAAATGGCAAAATAGGAACTAGCATATATGAGTCCAATATTTAATTGAACCTGCACACATTTTAGCCGTTTATATGTATTTTTTAATTGCACGTGGATATTTATTTTGATTGCACGAGCACAAAATTAATCCACATATTTTTGTGCTTTAAGTTGCTTTTACAAATATATTCGATATCCTTTTAACAATAAAAAAACGTTAAAACAATAGGTTATATAGACCATATAAAATACAAATTTCACGTTGTTGAAAACGTTTATAAGATTTTTCTCGAATAGCATCCCTAAAAATGATATCAGTCTAACAGCCCGAATACAATTTTGCACACACAACGGGCCTTGTGTTTACCTTCTGCCGCTTGTAGAACACTGACTTCCAGTCCCTTGAAGGTTTTGCTGGCGAGTTCCTCCAGGGCGCACAGTGGAGATGTCTGGGTGAACAGCGCGCGGTTGGAGAGGGGATGGCCCGTGGATGAGTGTTTCTCACCGGACGAAAGCAGGTGCGCTGTGCCGCAAATGGTGTAACCTCGTTTGACAGGTTTGTTTAAAATATCCTCTATGCTGAACGGAGTGAGGGGCTTGTTTGAGTTAGCAGGTGGAGGAAGATGGTCCAACGGACTGCGCCTTCGATCCTCAACCGAGGCGCCTTTTGCGTCTTCTTTGGAGGTCATTATTTGTCTTTTAGCTTGTTTTGAAAATATGCTAGAGTTTTGGAATTTTTTCCTTTCTTTTCGAATTCGCACAATGCAGAAAAGCTCGGTTTATAAAAACTATTGATAAACACAGAGCAACTTGAACGAGAAGAAATCCCCAAATCCGTGGAATTAGATTTAGCCGATCAGCAGCATGTTGTTGCTTTTGCCGCAGGGCTGGAAAACTTTAAGTCTTTCTTTAAAAAGCCTCGTCTGCTGTCCTCAGCTCCTGGATAACGGTTGAGCTTCAGTGAGAAGCAGCCTGACAACCTCTGATGCTTCAGTGGAAACAGTCAGCCTCAAAATCAGCCAGAATTGACTATTACTAACAAGTTATTCTTGATAGCAAGATAATCAATTACATCCAGTGGCACCTTTCTCTCTCTCCCTCCCTCTCTCTCTTTCTTTCTCTCTCCCTCTTGCTCTTTGACTATGTTGCAGTCCGATGCAGACTTTAGCAGGAAAGGAGCCCCGGTAATTAGAGGGCATGGCCGGGAGGAGGAGCCCAGCCGGATTACAATACTTAACGCTCCCACTCTTTAATACAAATTAATGATTTGTCGATATTCTGTTCGTTCTTATTTACACATGTGTACCACACGATTATAACAGAAACATTTTCATTTCAACATTCAACATTTTTTAAAATAAAATAAAGTAAAAGTAAATACAAGAATATATCCAGCACAAGTTGTCGATGTTTGCAATTAAAATGGTCAATTAAACAAAAAAATGTTTGCTTAAAAATTGTATGTTCTCTATGTTTTGCTCAATAGATGTATTTTAGAATCAGGTAGTATATCATGGCTGATAATACTTGTGGATAGAACAAAATAAGTGTGTGTGTGTGTACAGAAAGAGGGAGAGGGAGGGAGAGAGAGAGAGATCGTCCCCTTCAGCTGCACCAAATCTTCTTTGCCATAATTCAAGCGCAAAGGGCCAGCTCACATCAGCAGTAAGATATTTCATCTCTAAAAATCGCCTGCTGTTCAGTCCACGGTATTTTTGGCATTATGGGAACTATTTTTCGTCGATTTACGCAGAACGAGGGTAAACGTACAGATATGCACAGAAATAAAACTAAAACAATGTGAAATAATTTTAAGACAACAGCTACACTAAATACATTTAATTATATAGGTTATGTATAATCTATATTTGTAGCGCGTATGTATTTCCTATCATTAGTGTATTGTTAAAGCGTCTAATGATTGTTTTTGCGTTGTTTTCGTCGTGCACTTTAGCGTAACGAGGCCTGGGTTAAATTGGCAGAATAAGGCTGAAGCTCACCGCGAGGGACATCGGATAACAGCCGTGTATGGCGGATAAAGGCTGATACAGCGTGACAAAACAGTGCGTTTTGGTGGTTAGTAGACTGCAGCTTCACCAGAGAAAGTTTTCCTTTTTGCCGCTTTGTAAGTGATTTGTTTAAATCTTTTAAAATTAAATGAAAGAAAATATGCTAAATTAATTCGTATTCATTTCGATAAAAAAAATAAAGTAGAACAGCAGTTATTCATATTAAACCAATTATATAATTTACGTAATATTAATTTTAATTTGTAGCGATTATACCAACATTTAGAATTCGGCAAAAACAGCATAACAACTCACATTTTATAAAACCACAAATAAATACCCGAGTAAAACAACAACAACAAAACCAGCATATTTGAATAAATTCAAACAAATTAATAGTTCATCGAGGAGAAAGAAAAAGAAAAATCACCATAAAAGGATACAGAGGCAGGTGGTTACGCCTGTGTGACATGATCGTGTAGTGTTGTCTACAGTGAGCAGGACGCCTGCGTACGCAGATATGACGCAATGAAATGCCACGGAAGATACCACTACTGAATTCATACAAATACAAAAGTTTATTTTACGATGCAATAGGCTACATTCTGCGCATACTACTTATATTTAATGACAGTTTATTATTATTATCGGTTTTTTTTATTTTTAGGATCACAATTAAATCAAAGTAATATTCTAGAGATTAATATAGAATTATAGGCCCACTTATCAGTCGAAGAAGCGTTACCTACTGCCGTTGGTTTCATATTGTGCAATTGTGTTTTTCAATTCACCTTGTTGTAGAAGGAATTCGCAGGCAACTTAAACGGGATTGTCCATGCCTGAAGGACTGAACCAAAATATTTATAAGTCATTTTTCGTTGTCTGCACGGGGTCTGTGAGTATTCTGCATGTCTAATGACTCAGAGAGATCTGTCACTTACTCCAGTGAACGTCTGTCTGGACAGTTTTATTCCATAATTTATTCCTCGCTTCCGACCCCGAGAGCTCCGATTTCACAGGCAATATCGGATCTTTTCACTAACTTTTATTCACATGACCTTTCTGGGGATTGTAAATGATCTGCCCACACATCTGGTAAGATGGATATATACAGTTTTTTATGGGATACTGTCTAAACTGAGAGGCCCTTATTCATTTTTCACGAGAGCAATGTTTTATTTGACAACTCGATTTTATCTCGTTTTCATCGAAATGTATCCCTTTTCCGGCATAAAATTTGCTAACCGCTTTAACTCAGTAGACAACTTTAATCCTTTAGTAATTTTACTGGCATGGTGGAACTACTAAAACATACTCGAATAATAATAATAATAATAATCCAGTTTAAAACTGAGCTACAATTTAATTTGATCGTTGTCCTTTCTTAATCTAGCTACCGCTTGCAATATAGGCTAATAAGATTAAACATCACTGAACAATGTACACATTTTTTCACTTGTAATTATACTATAATTCGCCACAGATGCAATCAATGTCTAAGACAATGTCACAGAGCGTCACAAACTAACAAACTCATATGACTATTGCTGATAAATTAATTGTTGCTTATTACATGTTCGGGAGAACTTCTGAGTAAGGCAGCTACAGAAAATACATACAAAAATTAGTTAATGCATTTATAATTACTCAAAAATACTTCATGGTCTATATGTTAGCATCGCCCATGATCCACGCTGAGGAAGGTGATTAACTTTATGGTTTCAATAAAGTACATTTTTTAGGTCACATGACATTGCAGTCTATAGTTCTGAGTTTTTAATTATATGTATGTCTGAGGAGTTATTTATTTTGAACTTTTTCAACAGTAATAACTCATCTGAGAGAAAGAACTGTTTTTTCACACATTTTGTTTGCAGTGTGGTTAAAACATTTTGATATGGACAAAAAGAGGCCCCAAGACCAAATATATTTAATGTGTCTTGCAATACAAGAATACATCAGCATTCATGAGATCAATAACATAGGTTTCATAATGTGTTGAAAGATGAGGCATGAGCATGAATCATGCTAACCAGGCCCTGTATCTATTATTATCAACAGTAGCTTGCTTCCCAACAAAGGTGGATTAACATTTGGCAACCACAGCACTGGCGCCAAATGTCCTGTCATCCTAATGTAAATTACCTGCCTTATTTTTTTTTTTACAAGGTCAGTCTAATGTGATTAAGATATTTTCTCCTAATTCATGTCTGACACAATTTTTTGGTGTTTTTCCACAGGAGTAGCTTCTCAACGGTGCAAATTGAGAGCAAAGCATTGTTAGTGAGAAGAAAAATCCCTCAACAGAAATCAGAAATTCATAACCAACAAAAAATGAACCCCTGCTTATCATTATCTATACACGTAATCACCTGAAACTCAACACAAATGGATGCGTTTATTGCAAGCTCTTCAGGACAGCCCCAAATACAGCACTGTTTTTGGCTGAAGTCCATATCATGCTCCAAACACCATGGATGCCCCTGTTTTTCCCCCCGTACCCTCTGGGGCAGTACAGAGTAATGTAATACTAGACCGAGATGCTCTATGGGTCGCAATGGCTGCAGTGAAAATAATTCTGGCTGGTTAATCTGCAGGGCGGCCGCACAGCACACAGGCCTCTACATCAATTAGGTGAGTAATAGATGTGGAGCTGGTACAGGATCTGGGTGACACCAGAGCTGACGGCTTGCAGAAAAACAAGTGCAGAGTCAAGGCCTGCATGCGGTCCATTTGAAAAGAGGATGCATGCTTCTGCTAAAAGCAGAGGGACTGTGAGGGTGTGTGGAGGGTATTCGAGAGTGAGGCATGAACGCACAGAGTCTGGTGACATTTCAGTCTAATTGCAGGACTGGGCTTTGACTGTTAAGACAAAATGAGTGAGGATTAAGTGCAGAGCCATGCTTAAAAGGACCCATTACTTAAAGGGTATAGGAAAGTGGAAAAACGTTTCGCTTCAAGTATAAGATTATTGACTTCAGACACAATTTCTATGTCAAAAGTAACTCTCTGAATGAATTATGACCACATAGGATCTTTGGAAAAAGCATTGCATTGGAAGTATGGAAGACAATGATCATTTTAGTTATATCAGACCATCTGGGAGAATGAAGTAGAAGTTAGCAGAACTAAACAAAAGTGAGAACGTGAGAGGACTGAGGGAGTCTCAAAAACAGTGATGTAATCTTTTTGACAGCCATCAGAGCATCATGTACCTTCTAATGAGGTCTGATCAGACAGTGTTAACTGTATAAACTGAAGATTGTTCTGGTCGTTCTTTTCTATGCACTCAAAATGAATGAGGACCAGAACTTCAAAAAGCATCACAAAAGTGGACCATCTCATGTGAGTCTAATCGTTTCAGTGAATTAGCTGATTTGGTTCAGAAAACCGATCTGGGCTGCGTTTACCAAACCATGGGGGTAACTTGGTGCTTAACTACCACAGTACGATGCACTGTTGGAGAAACTAACTACATGTAGTTCTTTACGAATGTTTCCTGAAAACGTAGGAACTTCTTTGCACATCTGTCCTTCAAACCACATTGGTTACAACTGTGATTTGTTTATAAATCAGACTGATGTGGTTCTTGAGCTAAAATGACTGGATCACTTGTTACTGAGTTCGTATATCAGGTCGTAGGAGACATCTTGAAGTGCTATTTGCTGATTAAGGACCTTGTGAAGTAATCCCAGAAGGTGCTCTTTGGTTGGGTTTAAAACAACTATTACAAAAAAGAATCCAAGGCACTTCTTCTGGTCCAAAAGAGTTAAAAAGCCTTTATTTACATTCTGGTCATCTCAATAAACATTAAAAATGCCTAAAACTCTGCACACTGATGCATTTCGTTCTTCAGCCTTCCTCAGAGTGTGTCAGAAGAATATCAGTTAACAACTACTTATATTTCCAAACCCGATCTCATAAAAAGGTTTAGTTGGTAACACTTTAGTATAGGGATCAGTTCTCACTATTAACTAGTTGCTTATTAGCATGCCTATTATTAACATACTGTATTGGTTGTGTATTAGTGCTTATAAAGCACATATTCTGCATGACCATATTCTACACCCCTAATATACCCAATACCTAAACTTAACAACTACCTTACTAACTATTAATAAGCAGCAAATTAGGAGTTTATTGAGGCAAAAGTCTTAGTTAATGGTTTGTTATTAGAGAGAACTGGACCTTAAAATTTTATACGTTTAATTTGTACGACTTGATTCATATAAAAACGTATGATTTTTAGAAAAAAGTAAGCACGAAGGCGTTTAAAATGTATTCTGAGCTCATACAAATTCATATAAATTTGCCACCAATTCACTAAAATGTAAAATAGTTACCAATTGCCATGAGAGTGTTTTACGTTTAATAAGAAGTCTATGCCAAAAATAACTATGAAGAGTTGGAACTTATGTTTTAAGTAGTTTTAAAGCCATTGCTGATTAATATTATTTACAAAGAAAATCAAATTGGATGTTTGTGGAATTCCATGTATTTGTAATTAAATAAAAAAAACTGTAGTAAATTATAAGACTTAAATATATCTTAAAAATCAAACCTGATTTTCATCCAGGTGTCGATCATAACTAAATATGCTGCCAATATGCTTGACGTTTGTATAGAATTAAATCCAAGCACGGCCTCCCTGGGAATCCATCAAGCATCTAGCTGATAGTCCTGTGGAGGAAAGAAGGGACATAGATAACAAGTAGCTCATAGTCAGACACAGCACACTTATCGCCTCTCACTTTCTGACAGACCCCTTTCTAATGCCACAGCCTGGAGAAGTTCTATGGCAGACATGAGAAATAGATCCCTGTCGGAAAAAAGATATTGGGAGGACAAAGTGTGTCAGGTCAGCACCTGAGGAAAGCTGCCATGGCACAAGCCCAGCCTCTGCCACTGAACAGCCTCCTGCGGCATCCCTCTGCCCCTGATGGCCTTATTAAAGACATCCACTACCACACGTTGACTCACTGTATGTACAAAATTCAGATGTACAGTAAGAGCATCAAAATAGCTATGTGAATTATCATAACAGCAACGTGTATAAGAAACATCTGGATTTCGTAGCATGGGACGTGTGGTAAATCATCCACATAAGTATTCATACTCAAGCCAAGAGCACAAATATTCTCAATAAACTTAATCAAAAATATAATTAAGAGAAAGAAATCACTAGTTTGCTCATTATCCAATAAAAATTGATATTCAAGTTCAAATGACAATTCAATATGATAATTTTAATCTTAGTTTGTAATCATACTAAATAATTTTAAACTCTTCATTACAGAATTAAAACCGACGGCCGGCGGAGATGTATCAGTCACGTTAGGCTGCGTCTGCTCATCAGAGCTAATTTGAGTGTGCAGTTAACACTTCCATAAGCAAAGAGAGTGAAGTGGCCCTATTATCGAATGCCTGCTGATAACAGGACAGAAATATTCTTCCCCAGCTGTGAATGCTTCTTTTTTTTCATCCAAATGAACATGTCATGCTTCACCTGCGTTACCAACAGCATTGCCAAAAGTAAATGAACACAAACGCAACAAACATGAGTGAAGCACAACAGAAGCTCGTATCCTTTGGGCTGCTTAACTCATTATGGTTTAATATGTGGCACCCAACTGACATATCCCTGTAGTAAAATAACTATACAGCTTTTATTCAATACTTGTACCCGAAAGTAAAGAGAGGAAAATATTTGTGAGTTCTCTTACAGTAGCGGTTCTTAACTGGTGGGTCGTAGGGCCGTAAAGGGACAAATAATGTTAAATACAAATAACTAAATACAATACAACATATTTAGGATAGGAAAATCAAAAGAAAATTCATAGTAAGAAGTAGAATGTAGGAGGGTGAAAGCACTTCCTATATCTATATCCACATCTATATGTATATATATATA
>NW_015505285.1:3103943-3113499 GCF_001515645.1 Sinocyclocheilus grahami | reverse complement strand
ACACACACACACACACACACACACACTCATTAAAAAGTTAGGAGCCTCTAAGAAGTATTTTAAAAAGAAGCAGTTAGGACATTTACAATGTTACAAAATATTCTCATTTCAAATAAATGCTGTTCTTTTTAATTTTCTATTTATGAAAAAAAACAGATCACATTTTAAACGGTGGCAAAAGTGGCACAACTGTTTTCAACATTGATAATAATAATAAGAAATGTTTCTTGAACACTAAATCAGCATATTAGAATCATTTCTGCTTTGCTATCACAGGAATAAATTACATTTTAAAATATTAAAATAGAAAAATTTTTAGTTTAATTTAGTGTAATGTAAATTAAATACTATAGTTCATAATGATGACACTTAAGTACTTAATATCTGTCACCTATTAAACACTGAGCAAAACTTGTTTTCATAAGCAATGTTTAACTATGCTGCAAGAAAAAAAATATTTTAATGTAATGTAGTCTAGATTAAACATATTTAAATATGGTTTTAATTACATTTACATATACCATTTTTTTATAAATTATTTTTTTAGGGCATTTCTATTTACATCTAAAAACTGGAATACACTAAATTACTTTTAAAATCTAAATAGATTAAAACACTATAAATCATACACTTGCCAACTTGGTTACAGAGAAAACTGGATATAACGTACACTAAACAACTAGGGATTACATGCATACTAACAGAGATTTAAATCCTTCTAAACAAAAACTTGTGCAGAAACACGTGACTCACTGCTATAAGACACATTACAAATGAAAACAACGTGCTAAAATATTGGCTCAAAAATATCAAACGTGTTTGACATCCTCTGATCACAATTTGTCAACTCCAACTGCTTGAAATCTACAGCCTCTGACTTGTGGCAACTAGCGTCAACTCAGGGCCAAAATCTGGCCAAATGTTATGTAGTGTATTCCAGTCTTTAGGCACAAAACAGCACAAAAATACGCTTGCTCTAAAAACAACAACACGATTCTGGAGGCATGGGAAATCTGTAGGTTCTGGGAGTGAGTCCTCTATCAATCACAGGTGAAGAGGAGAGTGCAAAGAGACTGATGTGCAGCACAGAGAGAGAGAAGAAAAAGAGAAAGCCATCCTTCACCTGTTATAATTAGCCCTGGCCTTTTCACAGGATTAATTAAAACAAGTTTCTTTCCTGATTTAACCACAAGGGATGACCTGCAGGACCAATTTAACTATAGCTGAAGTAGAGATAAAGTATGCGGCGATGTCGACGGATCCCTCTCTCACGGATAACTCTATTTTTCTTTCTCCTGATCCGTTGACCCTAGTGACTTGGGCTTTGAGGCCCCATTCACAGCTCACTCAAACAGCATCACCCTATCTACTAAAGATTTATGAGATGACCTCTTTATGTCAGTGTGTGTTTGCAGATCTCACACACACATATACACTTTCTCCCTTTATTTCCCCTTCTCTCTCTCTCTCTCTCTCTCTCTCGCAGGTACTAGGGGTCTTGTTATCCTCCCAGTGGCTGCTGCATTGCATTAATATGGCTGCAAGTTGTCTTCTCCATGAGAGAGAGACTACTGGAGGGAGAGCGGAGGATAAGAGGCCTGATGAATATCTTTACCTGGGTGGCTAAAAGCGGAAAGGAGGACGCGTGGACCTTGACCAGCGTGAGGGGAGTGTTGGTCTTATGATGGATGGCGAGGAGCTGGGAGTGTCTGGATCAATGCTGTGAGCTCTGCAGTGTAGAACAGGTGAGAGAAAGATGAGAAATGAGCGCTGGGGCCCGGCCTTGCTGTGCGGTTTGCCATTTCAAAGCACACTGATCATTTTCACACCCACACACGTGTGCACACAAAAAACACCAACCCATTTGCATCATCCTCAATCTGTCTTCTCCGTCCAAGCCGCTTGAGAACGGCTAACTCGGTTAGCCTTTCCTCACCCCTCTTCTTCATGGCTGCGCGAGGAGCATCTGGGAGAGTGCTTGGACTGGACTGATATGTTCATTAGTGGTGAGTGATGCCCCTGGATGGGTCCGGCAGCTGCCTGGCCCTTTGTGACAGCAGAGCAGAGACCGTGTGAGCCGAGCAACTAATCTTTCACTGACAGACAGCCGGACAGCCTTTGCTCTCAGATGACAGACTGGAAAAGTGCTGAATTATACAGTTCTTCTTCAAAGTACCTAAACGTATCATACCTGGTCTTAACATAATTACTGTTATGCACAAGTTTTGCAAAATGTGAAAATGTAGCTGCGGGTATGAAAGCACCACAATTTTAACTCCCACTGACACAAACCCAAAGATGAGAAGATGATCAGTAAAAAAAATTTAAAACCCATCATAATAATTAATTAAATATTCATTATAAAACCACAACATTGTAAGAACATGAAGACAATTTTTTTTATTCTGCATGAACAATTCCAGTACAATAAACCTATTTTAAAAGGGGGTACTGGTGGATCATGGCATTAGTAATGTCAAAATCATGGGTTTGTCTCCCAAGGAATACACAAAATGAACTGATAGAATGAACTGTACAGTGTTGAAGTGGCTTAAATGCATCTGAAAATATAGCGGGCTCTTGAAGTTGAACTTTGGATTTAAAATTGCATTTAAATGCTCAAAATTGTAGATTTCAATATTTATTTTATAATTATTTCATAAAATGTACTGTACATTGAAATAACATTCGTTATATCAATTTTATATACAGTACAATTCAAAAGTTTGGGTTCAGTAATTTTTTGTTAATCCAGTCTTCAGTGACACATGATCCTTTTAGAATCTATTCTAAATTGCTGATCTGGTGCTCAAGAAACATTTCTTAATATTATCAATGTTCAAAACAGTTGTGCTGCTTAATATTTTAAGGAATAATATTATAAATATCACTTTTGATCAATATAATGCATCCTTGCTGAATAATAATAATAACAAAAAAAAACTTGACCCCAAACTTCTGAACAGTGGTGTATATTAAAGCAGAAAAAGGCAGGCACAACTAATGTCAGTACTCTCAAAAAGGTAATTGCTGAGCACCATATCACTATATATATATATATATACAATATATACAGATAAACACACATAATCCCACATACATAGTGAAAAAGAGTCAGATAAAACAAATGGCAGATGCGAGTGATTCACTAAACTGTCTGTCGGTGAGACAACGTGAGACGGAGAGGGAAAAGAGAAAGAGCGAGAAAGAGAAAGATGTACTGTCACTGGCCTGCCACATACAGCAGATGTTGTTGCCTATTGAGCTGTTAATTTAACGGGAGTTTATTGAATAGTAATTAGGAGGAGCTCACTTACCATGATAGAGGAAGAGCCTGCTAAACTTGCCTTTACCCTCTCTTCCTCCTCCTCCTCGTCGCTTTCTTTCACCTCACTTCCATGGCTGTTCATAAGGAAACCTGCAGAAAATATAATATAATATAAATATAATTTTTGATTTTTCTGAGGGTCATTATTTTCATTAAAATATGGTAAGGATATGTCTGCAGACTGTAGGTGATAATAACCTTCACTTGCACTATGCAAGATGATCAAAATGCAATAATCCAAGATATTACTCAAAGCATTGTGGTTCCCCAGATATAACAAATTTTATTATTCCACAATGTTATTATATGTGGAGACCTCTTAATGCTCTATTTATCAGGGTGAGAGGGTGCCGAGGAAAATCAATGTTTAATCAGCAGTAAGCTGTTTGCACGGGGCACCGAGTGAAATCCTGTAACCCAGACACACTCAGTGATATAACTATCTCACAGTCCATAATAAATCAACATCTACAACTCCATAGAACATAATGCCAAAGTGCATATGATCCCATCAAAGTTTACAACAACCTGCCCACTAAACAAGCATACAGAGAGCTCTTTCTGTGTGCTAAACAGATAGACTAGCGCCAGCGGTTTCGGCTTGGAAGGGTTTGTTATAAATCAGAGAAGAAATTACTAACAGTGTTGACTTTCTCTTTCGTCTCCGAGTGTGTGGGGTTCAGGCACCTGGTCTCTGTTGTCAGTGTAATATGGACTCTGCCAGCTCCATGCGCTCAAATGCCCACAAACATATGCCGCCATTGTGATGGAGATGAGCAGCAGGGATGCCTCCCTCTTTCCTTTCACTACGCAGCCAATGGGAGACCCCCATGGAGGGTCGCAGGTCAAGTGGGAGGGTATTGTGATTGGTGGGCTCAGGGGAAAGGCCTTGAGGATGTGTGAATTAGGCTCATCAGCGTGAGGTCACGTGTGTTTGAAAGCGTACTTCTGACCCCTCGTGTGTCTTCCAGCCCTGACAGCTTCATCAAGGTTGGGCCTTATGAATAAAAATCAGAAGAGTCATGAATTTTAACATGCCCACAGGACCAAGGAAGCATTCTCCTTGGTTAACAAAACTTAAACCCAGTGAACTATTTTCATTGTCTGTCACATAATCATTTGATTTACACTTGATTCCACTGGCTATCAACCACAACAATAAAAACTCTCTGAATGTGCTTTAATTTGATCATATTGTTTAAAACCAAGCATAAAAGTCTGATTTTATTATTTTTAATATAATTTTTTATATCTGTTTAAAAAATTTGTAAAAAAAAAAAAAAAAGTAAATATTGGCCTTGGTCACATTGTTGCTGATGAAACTAAATTGTATCAAATGTATTGTAAAGTTTGATATCATAATTTACACACACAGCAGATGTTTTGTCCAAAACAACTTTATCCAAAGTGCATTCATGTTATACATTTATACGCCCGTGGAAATCAAACCCATGACCTTGGCATACTATTTTTAGTGTGATATTTCTGTTAACTTGATTTATTTTAGAAAATGTCTTTGCTATATTTCAAAAGGTAATCTATTTTGCACGCTTATAAATGCATGCTTAATAAACAAACTCCAGCTGGTCCAAAATGCAGCAGCTAGAGTTCTTACTAGAACCAGGAAGTATGACCATATTATCCCGGTTCTGTCAACACTGCACTGGCTCCCTATTAAACATCGTATAGATTTTAAAATCTTGCTTATGACTTATAAAGCCCTGAATTGTTTAGCACCTCAGTATTTCAACGAGCTCTTATTGCATTATAGTCCTCCACGTCCACTGCGTTCTCAAAACTCTGGCAATTTGATAATACCTAGAATATCAAAATCAACAGGCAGCAGATCCTACTCCTTTTTAGCGCCCAAACTCTGGAATAATCTATCTAACATTGTTCAGGAGGCAGACACCCTCTGTCAGTTTAAATTTAGATTTCTTTAACCTGGCTTACACATAACACACTAACACATTTCTATTATTCAAATCCGTTAAAGGATTTTAAGGCTGCATTAATTAGGACAACCGGAACCAGGAACACTTCCCATAACACCCGATGTACTTGCTACATTGTTAGAAGAATGGCATCTACGCTAATATTAGTCTGTTTCTTTCTTATTCCGAGGTCACCGTAGCCACCAGATTCAGTCTGTATCCAGATCAGATGGTCACTGCAGTCACCCGAGATTGCACAGACACTATTTAAACTGAACTGAGCTGGATGATGGCATTGAATTCAATGATGAACTGCCTTTAACTGAAAGTGTTTACTATTATCATTTTGCATTATTGACACAATATTTTCCTAATTAATGCTGTACAGTTGCTTTGACACAGTCTGTATTGTTAAAAGTGCTATATAAATAAAGGTGACTTGACTTGACTATTTTATAAGTCACTTACACAAGTGTGCTGATCCCTTGAAATGCTTTGACATTTGTTATATGTTCAACATGTACCCCTGATTTTGTTGTATCATAAACAAATAAATTAAATGTATTTCTTATCCTTTTTATTTTTATTAATAATGATTAATAATATCAATAATAGTTAATAATAAAAATAAAAAAGATTAACAATTTTTGTGAATAATTATTGCTGATATCCTGACTGAAGAAAGAAAGACATGAACATCTTGGATGACATGAGGGGGTGAGTAAATTATCAGGAAATTTTCATTCTGGAAGTGAACTACTGTAAGACTTCAGTGACACATGATCCTTCAGAAATCATTTTAATATGCTGATTTGGTGCTTATGAAACATTTCTTATTGTTATCAATTTTGAAAACAGTGTTTCTGCTTAAAGGGATAGTTCACCCAAAAATGAAAATTTGATGTTTATCTGCTTACCCCCAGGTCATCCAAGATGTAGGTGACTACAGCCCTGAATGTCAGCGGAGACCAGGACAACTAGATGAGCCACAAAGACAGATCCCCAGTGAGGACCTTGTCTCCTAGACGGCCACCGGGACAAGACCACAGGAACCAGTTGAGTCCTCTGCACAATGTGACATTGCTGCAGCCAATTGAACTGCTGGTTTCGTCTGGTCAGAGGAGAACTGGCCCCCCGACTGAGCCTGGTTTCTCCCAAGGTTTTTTTCTCCATTCTGTCACCGATGGAGTTTTGCTTCCTTGCCGCTGTCGCCTCTGGCTTGCTTAGTTGGGGACACTTAATTTCCAGCGATATTGTCGACTTGATTGCACAGACACTATTTAAACTGAACTGAGCTGGATGATGGCATTGAATTCAATGATGAACTGCCTTTAACTGAAAGTGTTTACTATTATCATTTTGCATTATTGACACAATATTTTCCTAATTAATGCTGTACAGTTGCTTTGACACAGTCTGTATTGTTAAAAGTGCTATATAAATAAAGGTGACTTGACTTGACTATTTTATAAGTCACTTACACAAGTGTGCTGATCCCTTGAAATGCTTTGACATTTGTTATATGTTCAACATGTACCCCTGATTTTGTTGTATCATAAACAAATAAATTAAATGTATTTCTTATCCTTTTTATTTTTATTAATAATGATTAATAATATCAATAATAGTTAATAATAAAAATAAAAAAGATTAACAATTTTTGTGAATAATTATTGCTGATATCCTGACTGAAGAAAGAAAGACATGAACATCTTGGATGACATGAGGGGGTGAGTAAATTATCAGGAAATTTTCATTCTGGAAGTGAACTACTGTAAGACTTCAGTGACACATGATCCTTCAGAAATCATTTTAATATGCTGATTTGGTGCTTATGAAACATTTCTTATTGTTATCAATTTTGAAAACAGTGTTTCTGCTTAAAGGGATAGTTCACCCAAAAATGAAAATTTGATGTTTATCTGCTTACCCCCAGGTCATCCAAGATGTAGGTGACTTTGTTTCTTCAGTTGAACACAAACAAAGATTTTTAACTCAAACTCGTTGTAGTCTATCAGTCTTATAATGGCAGTCAATGGGCTCCGCAGTTTCAAGAGTAAAAAAAACATACACAGACAAAACCAAATTAAACCCTGCGGCTCGTGACTATACATTGAGATCTTAAGACACGAAACGATCAGTCTGTGCAAGAAACTGAACAGTATTTATATAATTTTTTACCTCTGACCCACTGCAATGTCTGAGCAACATCCGGCGCGTGACACGTGTACATGCTCTGGCATAGTAGACATAGATATATATAAGTAGATACCTCATTAGTGACTGTTTCTATGGACCGCGATACGTTCGAAAATGGCGGACGCGTCAACGTATCTGGAGTGGTCGAATAGGGATCTATACATGATAATAGACGCATGTGTGGAAGCAATCTGTCGCGCGTATACGTCACTCATTATTTACACAGTGCAGAGAGAATGCGGACGTGTTCACTGGCACTACCATGATCTAAAGATATTTAGAAGTACAGGTCATCACAATGGAAGACGATTTTGATACATCATCAGACAACGTGGAATTTTTGCCCAACCATATTTATTTGACGTCACACGCCGAATGTTGAGAACGCGTTCAGGACAGTTGGACATTGCGGTGGATCAGAGGTAAAAAAAATATATAAATACTGTTCAGTTTCTTGCACAGACCAATCGTTTCGTGTCTTAAGACCTCAATGTATCGTCACAAGCCGCAGGGTTTAATTTGGTTTTGTCTGTGTATGTTTCTTTTACTCTCAAAGCTGTGGAGCCCATTGACTGCCATTATAAGACTGATAGACTGCAACGGTTTGTGTTAAAAATCTTCGTTTGTGTTCAACTGAAGTCAAAGTCACCTACATCTTGGAAGCCCTGGGGGTAAGCAGATAAACATCACATTTTCATTTTTGTGACTTTTGATCAATTTAATGCATCCTTGCTGAATAAAAGTATTTCATTCAAAATAAAGAAATTGCCGACTCCAAACTTTTGAAGGGTATACACTTATATAAATCGCTAATAATATAAATGTTTCACACAATAACGTGACATTTTTAGGACAAAACTTTCAACAACATGTCAGAAAACGTAAGAGGTACCGAGCGAGAGATGGAAACATAAAGAAAACAAATTGCCACATAAGAGTCAAAACTCTTAAGCAGGCTGTTCCAGGCTAAACATTGATTTTAAATAAAACACTGGATGTCTGCAGCTACTTGGAGCACATTTCAAAATGTCACATTTCTGGCCTGTCGAGCTCTCGCTGGCTTTGAGCTGTTTAGCTGCTTCACACCACAAGAGCAGAGGCGAAAACGGCCTGCGTTAATACCACATCAGTCTCTCATTGATTTCATGTTAGTTGCTTGGACCACCTTTTCTTCTTGAATCAATTTGAAAATAAAAGAAAACCAGAAGCAAAAACAAGCAAGGGAGGTTGCAACCTTTGATCCCGGCATAATTGAAAGAAAAGGTCAACGCTTATCACCGCAATGCATAATAAACACAGCAACGATTTCTCATTGTCAAAGAGATTAAAAGTAGCCTATATGTGTATTCGTAAGATAAAATATAAAATAGTATAAAACTAAAGCAGACCAGTGTGGGAGGGGACCATATTTAAAACTAATGACGCTACTATCTTACATATAGCTTATTTTTCAGCAGAGTACGACAGTAGTTCAGATGTTTTCACACAATGCTTTTTCAGTAATTAGCTAATTTTCCCAAAGACTCACAATGTAGCGCGACCAAACACTTTCGATGTTTGCCAACACTAGTGAGCTAAGGGAATAATCAAACATGCTGTCCTAAATGGCTCTCAGTAGCGTTAGAAAATCTGATTCAATCCAGTGAATCAGGTCGTCCCAAACAGTCCTGTCCCTCTCGTCGCTTTGGAAATTACGAGTCATTAGTCAATCAGTCCATCCTAAACAGTTCTCTCTCTTCTGTAGTGTTTGGAAAGTTTGATTCATTCTCGTGAATCGGTTAGTTCGGGGAAAAAAAATCATGCAAACAAAAAGACTAAAATAAATATTCACCCTTTTGATTTCTTGTACTTTGGTAGGCTACTTTGTCTTGGTTATGTTGTTGTATGACATTCAAACCCCTCATTGTATTACACAACCTAAATAGGCTTTGATTAATTTACACAATAGGTGAATTATATTACATTAGAAATCTTTTGTAACATTATGTATTTACTGTCAATTTTGATCAATTGAATGTGTCTGAAATAAAAAGTACCCCAAACTTTTGAAATGTATATATATATATATATATATATATATATATATATATATATA
>NW_015505285.1:3099679-3101937 GCF_001515645.1 Sinocyclocheilus grahami | reverse complement strand
AGTCTATCAGTCTTATAATGGCAGTCAATGGGCTCCGCAGTTTCAAGAGTAAAAAAAACATACACAGACAAAACCAAATTAAACCCTGCGGCTCGTGACTATACATTGAGATCTTAAGACACGAAACGATCAGTCTGTGCAAGAAACTGAACAGTATTTATATAATTTTTTACCTCTGACCCACTGCAATGTCTGAGCAACATCCGGCGCGTGACACGTGTACATGCTCTGGCATAGTAGACATAGATATATATAAGTAGATACCTCATTAGTGACTGTTTCTATGGACCGCGATACGTTCGAAAATGGCGGACGCGTCAACGTATCTGGAGTGGTCGAATAGGGATCTATACATGATAATAGACGCATGTGTGGAAGCAATCTGTCGCGCGTATACGTCACTCATTATTTACACAGTGCAGAGAGAATGCGGACGTGTTCACTGGCACTACCATGATCTAAAGATATTTAGAAGTACAGGTCATCACAATGGAAGACGATTTTGATACATCATCAGACAACGTGGAATTTTTGCCCAACCATATTTATTTGACGTCACACGCCGAATGTTGAGAACGCGTTCAGGACAGTTGGACATTGCGGTGGATCAGAGGTAAAAAAAATATATAAATACTGTTCAGTTTCTTGCACAGACCAATCGTTTCGTGTCTTAAGACCTCAATGTATCGTCACAAGCCGCAGGGTTTAATTTGGTTTTGTCTGTGTATGTTTCTTTTACTCTCAAAGCTGTGGAGCCCATTGACTGCCATTATAAGACTGATAGACTGCAACGGTTTGTGTTAAAAATCTTCGTTTGTGTTCAACTGAAGTCAAAGTCACCTACATCTTGGAAGCCCTGGGGGTAAGCAGATAAACATCACATTTTCATTTTTGTGACTTTTGATCAATTTAATGCATCCTTGCTGAATAAAAGTATTTCATTCAAAATAAAGAAATTGCCGACTCCAAACTTTTGAAGGGTATACACTTATATAAATCGCTAATAATATAAATGTTTCACACAATAACGTGACATTTTTAGGACAAAACTTTCAACAACATGTCAGAAAACGTAAGAGGTACCGAGCGAGAGATGGAAACATAAAGAAAACAAATTGCCACATAAGAGTCAAAACTCTTAAGCAGGCTGTTCCAGGCTAAACATTGATTTTAAATAAAACACTGGATGTCTGCAGCTACTTGGAGCACATTTCAAAATGTCACATTTCTGGCCTGTCGAGCTCTCGCTGGCTTTGAGCTGTTTAGCTGCTTCACACCACAAGAGCAGAGGCGAAAACGGCCTGCGTTAATACCACATCAGTCTCTCATTGATTTCATGTTAGTTGCTTGGACCACCTTTTCTTCTTGAATCAATTTGAAAATAAAAGAAAACCAGAAGCAAAAACAAGCAAGGGAGGTTGCAACCTTTGATCCCGGCATAATTGAAAGAAAAGGTCAACGCTTATCACCGCAATGCATAATAAACACAGCAACGATTTCTCATTGTCAAAGAGATTAAAAGTAGCCTATATGTGTATTCGTAAGATAAAATATAAAATAGTATAAAACTAAAGCAGACCAGTGTGGGAGGGGACCATATTTAAAACTAATGACGCTACTATCTTACATATAGCTTATTTTTCAGCAGAGTACGACAGTAGTTCAGATGTTTTCACACAATGCTTTTTCAGTAATTAGCTAATTTTCCCAAAGACTCACAATGTAGCGCGACCAAACACTTTCGATGTTTGCCAACACTAGTGAGCTAAGGGAATAATCAAACATGCTGTCCTAAATGGCTCTCAGTAGCGTTAGAAAATCTGATTCAATCCAGTGAATCAGGTCGTCCCAAACAGTCCTGTCCCTCTCGTCGCTTTGGAAATTACGAGTCATTAGTCAATCAGTCCATCCTAAACAGTTCTCTCTCTTCTGTAGTGTTTGGAAAGTTTGATTCATTCTCGTGAATCGGTTAGTTCGGGGAAAAAAAATCATGCAAACAAAAAGACTAAAATAAATATTCACCCTTTTGATTTCTTGTACTTTGGTAGGCTACTTTGTCTTGGTTATGTTGTTGTATGACATTCAAACCCCTCATTGTATTACACAACCTAAATAGGCTTTGATTAATTTACACAATAGGTGAATTATATTACATTAGAAATCTTTTGTAACATTATGTATTTACTGTCAATTTTGATCAATTGAATGTGTCTGAAATAAAAAGTACCCCAAACTTTTGAAATGTATATATATATATA
>NW_015505285.1:3034153-3099424 GCF_001515645.1 Sinocyclocheilus grahami | reverse complement strand
TATATATATATAAAGGTATATAATAGTATAGTAATAATTGTATTATATATACATTATGCTTTTGATCAATTGAATGCATTCTTGCTGAATAAAATTAATTTCTTTCACTTCTTTCCCAAAACAAAATGTAATATAATTCTTATTGACCACAAAAGTTTGTAACAAAATATTACAAAACCTTTCCATTTCAAATAAATGCCATTCTTTGAAATTTCTAGTCAATGAACTCTGAAAAAAATACAAATAAATAAATAAATGCAAAACTGTACACAACTGTTTTCAACATTGATAATAAGAAGAAATGTTTCTTTAGCAAATCAGCATATTAAATTCTGAATGATCATGTGACACTGAAGACTGGAGTAATGACTGCTGAAAATTCAGCTTTGTCAACACAGGAATAAATTACATTTTAAAAATATTTAATTAGAAAATAATTATTTTAAATTGTAAAAATATTTCACAATATTACTATTACTACTGTTCTTGCTGGATTTTGGATCAAATAAATGCAGCCTTGGTGAGCAGAAGAGACTTCTTTTAAACACACACACACACACACACATTTTTATATGCAAGTCATAGCACTTCCAAGTAATTACAACATTATACATGTTATGATGAATTTAAAAGTCTCCAAAGTGTGAAATGCAAATACACAAACACACTGTAGGTAAAAACAAGCAATGACATACTAGATTAATCACTCAATCATGAGATCCACTGGTCACACCACTGCCTACTCTACTGCCCTCTAGTGAACACTACAGACAGTAGCGAACTGCCTCCCAAGCACATAATAAACTCCAATACTTAAGGTTAAAACCTCTTTTAGCATCACTAAATGCATACAGTGACTTCCTACATAAAAACAGCTTCTGAAGGACTTCATATCTGATAAAGGTGACACAGGGACAGATGAACCAGAAAAGCTGCAATGCAGTGGCAGATGGAGGAGCAGAAAGCATTAATACGGGACAGTCATTTAGTTCTTAGACACGCACCCGCAGATGGGAAGTTGATGAATGAAATTCATCTGAAATGTGACGTTGAGCTGATGTAGTTAAATGTCAGTCGAGTGACTTTTAGCGAGAGTCTTTCCGAGGCGACGAGAGGAGGCCGCCCAGGCTGGCGCTCAGCCTTCTTCCTTTTCACAGCTCAACTGCTTGTAATGAATCACTGGCCAACACAATATCCACTCCCCTGAAAGAGCGAGAGAGCCCCTTGAGCTTTAAAGCAGCATCCATCTGCACATAAGTCTCCTCCTGCCACCTCAACTGCAGCAAGTAAAACAAATGCGGTTGGTCATCACTGCCAGTCGTGCTTTAAGGGCCTGACGAGAAACAACTGCATGTCCCTCCCGCCCCTTGAGCTTTAAAGCAGCATCCATCTGCACATAAGTCTCCTCCTGCCACCTCAACTGCAGCAAGTAAAACAAATGCAGTTGGTCATCACTGCCAGTCGTGCTTTAAGGGCCTGACGAGAAACGACTGCATGTCCCTCCCCCCCTCCCCCAGCCGCTGGGCATATCTCTATTTCAATCTCTCTGTTCTGTCCCTTCCTCTCTTTCTCCCTCTCTTTGCGGTGGAGCCCAGGCAAGAAATCACTCCCATTCAGCCAAGGACACAAACTCCCATCACACACACTCTCTCTCTCTCTCTCTCTCTCTCTCCCTCACCCACACACACACACAGAGGCACGCTCTCAATATAAATATCTCTAGCGCTCTGGATAGCTCTGAGATTTATTCTGCTGCCAAGCCAGCAGAAAATTGACTTGCTTCATGGAGGCAGGCTATTGACACACTACCGTTGGGAGAGTTGGGGTGGCAGAGCGAGGGATGGATGGAAAGAGAGAGAAAGAGAGAGAGAGAGGGTGTGCGTCTGCATGTGTGAAAAAGCGAAAGAGAGAGAGCAAGCCAGAGAGCAAGACGCGAGCCCCTCCATTACAGGATAATGTAATCAGCAGTGTGGGAAATGGCGATGAGTAAAATGATACAGCTGACATTTATATAAGAGGATATTGATGACATAAGCTGAGGAGGCAGACGTCCTCCCCTCTGCTCCTGCGGATTGATAAAGAAGCTCATTTAGCCAGTATATCATTCTTTCCCCAGAAGAGCAGCGAGAACTGCTGGGCCTGGAGCGAGGCGTGAAGGCGGGGGTAGACAGGGAGAGACGGCAGATAAATAGGATCAGATCTAACCATAACCTTTCCAGGCAACAACAACAACAACAACAAACACGACAAAAACTCGCAGTCTTCTTTACGCCAGTGCTATGAGGCGACGCAGATTACATGAGTGATGTACAATGTGGCCTTATGATACTGTCTAATCCTGAGCGCTTTAATGTCAACATGAATCAAAATTGACCATAGAATTTTGAAATGCATGTTCCTGCTTGCTCTCAAAGAAAATGCCCTTGTAAACTTTGTGTAAAAAAAACTCTTCCTTTTCTATCCCCATGCAGGATCATGTTAAAAAGACTAGTTATTTACAGTACCGGTCAAAAGTTTTTTGTTTAATTATTTTTAAAGAAAGTTTCTTATAGCCAACAAGTGTGCATTTATTTAATGAAAAACACAGTAAAATTTTGAAATATTATATTTTAAAATAACTGAAATGTTATTGGTGCTCAGTTTTTAATAATTATTTATGCTAAAGTATTTCTTGTACTTAATGTTTTGTGGATTTGTTTAGTTTTTTCAGGATTATTTGATGAACAGAAAGTTCAAAAGAATCACATTTCTTTCAAACAGAAATCTTTTGTAACATTATGATGTCTTTACTTTCAATTTTACTATTAATTTAATGTGTCTGTGAATAAAAGTATTAATTTATTTTTTATGCTACTGATTCAAATTTATGAACGGTAGTGTATCATGTTTTTCACAAAAATAATAATCAGCAAAGACAGATTTGAACAATAATAAGAAATGTTTCTTGAGCAGAAAATCAGCATATTAGAATGATTTCTAAAGGATCATGTGACACTAAAGACTGGAGTAATGGCTGCTGAAAATCCAACGTTTCTGTTACAGGAATGAACTACATCAAAATGAACTCAAATAACAAAAAAAATTATAATATTTCACATGATTGCTGTTTTACTGTATTTTTGGCCAAATAAATGCAGCCTTGGTGAGCATAAGTGACTTATTTTTTAGAAAAATAAAAAAATTGTTAATATAAGTTAGGTATTTAACTCCCACTTTTTACTATCCAATCAATTTATGACTGCTCAAATCAAATCCCATGCAAAATTTTTATCTTGAATGCCATTTCAGTCAGAAATATGCCTGGTTATGGAAGTAAAATAAGTTTGCATGTTCAAAAATAGAGCACGCACACACTTTTTGTACATTTGGAAATAAGAAAGTGAGAGAAACAGAGGGTGAGGGAGAGAAAAGTAAAGAGTGAGGAGAAAGAGGAAGCATTTTTCCCTCTGGCCCGGTTTAAAAGAGGAGTGGAGAACAGAGGATGGGCAAAAGATGGTGAGGTGAGCATGAATTTTTGCTTGAATCAGCATTCGCTCAGCTGAGAGAGGAGAAGTGCAGGACTATAATTTAGCCTGGGCACAGCTCAAGGCTCATGTCAACCCTAAACAGACACCCTGGTTGATCATTTGAGAGGCGCTACGCCCAGCAACTTCTCATTAGATGTACTAAATCAGTGTAGAATTATAATAGCATGCACCAGGAACTTTAGAACAGACCAAACACTAAATACCGGTGGGTCAAATGTGCATTCTTCAGTTTTTTGAAACCCTTCTGATTTTATTCATCTAAATGGCTCAAGCATTTAACCTGCTTGAAGTCGTGTTCCGTATCAATCCATGGAAAATTCTGGAGGAGCTCCACAGTATGGGGTCTCAGAACTTCACCACGACAAACCTATCAGCCCATGAGTCTTTGTGAAGATATACTGCCTACAGCGACACTAATACATGCTTCACTCCTGATGAAGTCACCAAAACATAAATGACATAGAATACAAACAAATATATATTATAAATATGTAAGTTTGGGGTTTCATTTTGTATGTTTTTGAAAGAAGTCTCTTATGCTCAGTAAAAACAGTAACATTGTGAAAATAACATTTTAAATGTAATTTATTCCTGTGTTGGCAAAGCTGAATTTTCAGCAGCCATTACTCTAGTCTTCAGTGTCAGAAATCATTGCTGATTTGGTGCTCAAGAAACATTTCTTATTAATATCAGTTTTGAAAACAGCTGTGCTGCTTAATATTTTTCAAGGAAACTGATATTTTTTTATGAATATGAAGCTCAAAAGAACAGCATTTATTTGAAATATAAATATTTTGTAACATTATTTGATCAAATAAATGTGTCCTTGCTGAATAAAAAAATATTCATTCATTAAAAAAAAAACATATGAATGGTTTAAACATTTTGAACTTACAACTAGAATGGCAATCAGTCTAACGACACAAAATCCTTTGATCAGATTACAGACCACAAAATTACACAAAAATGGCAAAATGGCCAATTTCTCAGTAGTATGAAATCATACATTCATACCTTACGACAAGGACACCAAGAAACATTATTTTGGTATACTTGGTGCAATAAGAGAAATAAGACCAAAGAAAAACAAAATATACTGTTTAACAATTATGTAGTTCTGTACATTAGAGTTAGACAGGATAGTCTATCGGTATAGGTTTTAGTTTTGCACAACATGAGGTAGATCTCAACAGAATTTTCACTTTAAAGCCGATGATCTGCGGATTTTTGACAGGACTGACCAAGATCAAAATGCTCAAATGTCCCTCTCGGGTTGAATATGTATGAAGCTTCTGAGTGAACTGAAAGTTAGTGGTAAGCATGTAAAACATGGTCACTTTAGTATGACGAAGTAAAAACACACTCCACTCCAAAGCTAATATGGTATCAAATGCTCATGCATTCAGGCCACTTCCCCCATGGAATACTCCCCTGGAAAAAGCCACCAGGACAGATTCCGGCAGTGCACCTTTCAAACGACCTCGGGTTTCCATCATAGTGGCCGGTGCGTGGCCACAGTATTGCCACAGAGGCTTGACCTTTAGCTGCCTTTGTTGTAATTCAATAAGAGGCTCAGGGCCGACACCCTAACCCAACACAAGGTGCAACACAACCCCACTACACCTCTAACAGGCGTGACCGCACCTCTCTCATACCTACTCACAGATAACTCAAATTTATTGAACCCCCTTTTCCTATGTTTGTCTATAGAATTTCCACGGGGCCATGGATGACATTTCACATGAATATAATTAATGAGTGCAAAGCTTCCGAGATATTATGTATTTTCCTTCAAAGGCATAGAAGACGTCTCATTAAGTCTGCATTTGAAGCAGATTTAAAATAGCATGTGACCTACATTTGAAACAATTTTATTTAACAAAAAAAATTGTCTAATAACATTTTCTATGAAGCTGCTTTGAAACAATATGTATTGAGTAAAGTGCTATACAACTAATCTTCAGTTGCAAAACGGTATATATATATATATATATATATATATATATATATATATATATATATATATATATATATATATATATATATATAATTTGATATAAGGCCAGTCATTTTGGATTTAAAGGAAAATGGACAGATTAAATTAATTTTGTTTATTTTTATATTATTTTATATTTAATTTTTTTTAGTCTGCCAATATTTTAATAAATAATAATAATTATATAATAATAATTTCTCCAGAACTTAAAGTTGAAACTATTTTTATATTACTATTTATCTATTACTTTATATACTTTTTAACATTTTTAAATTTAAGTAACTACGTAACTTCACATATTGCCAGGTTAAATAAGAGAAACACGAATCTATAAATAAAAGTAATTATCAAGTAAGCAATTAGTTAACATTAACCATCCTTAATCCAATTATCCAATTAAACCATGCACACATTACATTCTTATTAAGAGTTACTTATTAAGAAGTGTTTTCAACAGAGTAAATATATTAAAAAAAAATTTTTTTTTAAATTATTTCACATTTGCTGTCTGTATTCAATTGGCAAGTTTTTGGAAAGAATTTAACTTTAAAAACAAAAGCACAGCATCAAATTTGTCAAAGGAATTCATCTATGTTCCTCAGTTCAGCACCAGACGTCTTTCTCCAGACATGTGTCATCTAATCTGTCATAAACCCTTTCCCTGGGTACAATAATTCTTCCATTACTTTCATTTCATTCTGTATTAAGACCACAGAGTCACACATCATGTTGTGAGGTCAAAGCCCTTACACTGATGGACTTCAGATATTAAACTACGGATCTAGAAGGATCACTGAAACAGCTCAGCTTTGGTATTTCTAATGGTGAATTGTGTCTACTAATGTGCCCCTACAACCTTAATAATTCCCTTGTGTTTCTGGAAAACACAAGAATAATAAAAAGGTGTTAGTTTCAGTATAGACTGTGTTACAGACGATTTTCTATATGTTTCTTGGTGTTGGATCAGCTGCTGTGGTGAGGCCTCAGGGTTAGTCCTGACTGATAATGTGGGTGCAGGAACTGTGCCATATTGACCTTGCTGTTGGGTTTGGGGGGTTTTAAGCACGGCAAGGTCGATGGCTTACACCAGATCAAACATCCAGATGGGCGAAAAGAGAAAGGCAAACTGCCACAGTCTAGACTGAGTCACTGAAACAGATCTATGTTGCTCTGTTTGCCCAAACAGGAGTCGCAACTTCTGTGATTTTGTTCAACTGACCCCTATTAACCTCCGGACACAGAACAGACCTTTCTCACTCTGAGAGAGATCCAGCAAGCTGGGAGATCCCCTCTCATTCAAGTTTTGACTTTGATTCTTAACAAATCAATCTGAAACAGCCACTCTGTCAAAGTACTTCTCTTACAATCAATATTTTCACATTACGGTGGAAATAACTGAATTTACATCAATAATTTCTGGCCATTCCTTAAGGAAGTCCATTTCTGCCACATAACGAAAAATATTATACTTGGGTAAATGTTTATGAAAATTCATAAGGACATAAAAGTTATGAGATAAAATGTTGAAATTATGATATATTGATGCCACAATTGAGATAAAAAGTAATAAATATGAGATACTAAGTCATAATGATGAGATAAAACATCAAAATGAAGACAGCCAAAACTGAGATAAAAAGTCTGAATGTCTTTAAGTCAAAATTTTGATAAAGAGTATAAAAGTTAAAATCGACAAATTATGATTTAAAAAAACAAAAATTATAAGATACCAAGTCATAAATATGAAATGAAACAAAAATTATGACAGTCGAAATTAGGAAAAAGCCATATTTATGATGCAAGTCAAATTTATGAAATAAAGCCATAACTATGACATTAAAAGTCAAATTATGACAAAAATTCTAAAGTGCAAAATGATTAAATACTATGACTTTTTATGTCCAAATTATGACCTTTGTCTCGTAGGTTAGACTTTTCTCACAATTATAATTTAGCATCTTATATATTTGATTTATGATGTCATAATGATTTACCATAGCATGACTTTTCCCCTATGTTGTAGAAAAGGACTTCTATACTTTTTTACTTTATTTTATGAATTTAAAAACATATCAGTGCCGGTTATGACTTTAGATTTTACATTTAAATTATTGTAAATATATTATTTTTTATTTAGAAATGTTTTAAATTAAACATACATACATATATACATACACACACACACACGCACACACACACACACACACACACATATGTATATATATATATATGTGTGTGTGTATGTGTGTGTGTGTGTGCATCTATGTGTAATATATTATATATATATGCACAAACACACACACAGTCTTTCTTCTTGCACACACATCCAAGTGCCATATCTGCCACATATTTTACCATGTCAGATGTTATCACATGATGGCCCTGCTGTTCAGCCTTTGAATCAATTGCGTTAATACTGTCACGTAACAATTGCCACAGATATCCAGCTTCACTGCTGATCAGCACACTGAGGCCATGAGGAGGGTGTCCTACATGTGTGTCACACAACAGGTGCTGGATTTCGCCATCAGCCCGGAACCGAGACAAACGCAGAGGCTGCACAAAACAACAGGAGAAGAAAGAGACTGAACACATGCAATGGACATTCCCATCACTTCCCATCATTTATAATAGGTGCTGCAAATCTACGTAATACAGTTGTCTCATAATATTTTTCCCACATAAATAACTACACCACCACAGTCTAAATAAAGAACATTGCACTTTCAGACTACTGAAGATAATAAAGCTGCTTATTCTAATAAACTGTAGGACCATTTGTCTTGCATCAGATGAGACACATATAATCACAAAGTCGTCTACCCTAAGGTGACAACGGCTACCATCTCATTTTGATCTCCATAAATTGTTGTCACGAAATGGATATTGTATGCTCCACATAAGCCAGAGGGAAAGCCACATGGACAAACATTTTTCTTGGTAAAAATCCTGTCACTCAGTTTTATGAGTTGGCCCATTCGGAGTGAGAGGAGATTAGCAGAGGTCAGAGGGCGCCGGTGCTAGATTCTGACACCCGCGTTGCATTCTGGGCACTTGTTAAGAACACAGACGTGGGATGCGAGAGAAGCCAGGGACACGCAAAATAGAAATAACATGTAAGCGGATAGCAAATGACGACTTCGCCCGGTGCCACCCGCTCACATTCTTTTACGATCATTTACGGCCAAGGATTTATGCGGAATGCATTATAAATCCAGCATAATGTTATATGTGTAATATTAATGATTTTTGTCACACAATAGCTGAGGAACGGGCAGGTTTGCGTCACACCTTGGGCAGGATAATTTGCATTTTCTCCTAAATAAAGCAGTTATTTCTCACTACTGTTTCGCTTTGTATTTGTCTGCACTGATAAGACATAACGTAAGCATAAACAACATCTTTTATGGGGATTTAAATGACACGAGCAGATCTGAATTTACTGTTGTTATTGCAGCCTCTCACCTCAAACAGAACAACATTGGCAGCAAATGTACTGAAATATTGCCCTTCCTTTGTTTGCCAAGCACTTTGCCATGGATGCGTACCCTCTCGCTCCCTCTCTCTCTCTGTCACTCATAAAAATCATATTTAGATCCTTATTCCTCCTTCTTAGCATATTTATGAGAGGACCTGGTGGGTATTTTTCCTCCTTTATGACACGATCCAGAGACAAGGAGTTAAGCTCATCGCCCCAAACCAGCGATCAGCCCAGCACTCTAGCATAACTGTCTCTGGCGTTCTCCATCCATTACCCGGACTTAGCGAAGGGCCATTGCTGCTCTTTTCCAGCATCAACTCTCTCTCTCTCTCTATTCGCATTAACTATTCAGATCAGCTTGACGCACAGGCGCTCATCTCCATACCCCGAGCCATGTTATTATCTCGTCTCTCGCCTCTTTCGTCGCTGCTGATCGGCCCTTCTGCAATAACCGGCGTTGTGAATTATTCAGGCCTAGTTAGGCGCGGAGCTCACCCTGACGCAAACCTCGCATCATGAAGTCCATCCATCTCTGTGCTGAAATATAGCTGCCAACAGCCTCTCCAAGCCCAGCGTCTTCAATCACACAGTCGCTTCTGTCACACCACGGCAGGCGGCACTTTACTCAACCTCAGACTGGACAAAAGAGCTCCCATTCAGGACCCTATAAACATATACTGACATGCATATGGACGCATAGCCTACCGTGTGTTATTTGGGTTCATTTAATCTATCATCCCTGTGGCTCAAACAATAAAGCACAATGATAGCAACACCAAGGTCATGGGTTCAAATCCCAAAGACAGAAATGATATGCCTTGAATGAAACGAAAGTCACTTTGAGTAGATAAAAGCATCTACAAAAATGCACATTATATATATATGTATGCATGTATATATAGATATAATGTATGTGAAATCATATACTGTCTAAAGTAACAATTAATTAAATTATAAATATATATATATATAAATACACATACCAAATTTTTCAGTGCATTTTTTTCCTTTCTTTTTTAAAATTATATTTAAGCCCAATATTTAGGGTCTGTTTATGCATAAATCTTGCACAAACACACACACATACAAAAATAACATTCCTCTTCTCCGAGTCATTTTATTAAATTACAGAAGCCTTTGTAAAGGAGCAGCCACCCGGGATAAACAATGTCAAAAACTTCAGCCTTTAGACACAAGTCTATTTCCTGAAAGCTTTAGGGTTATTAGGCACTCATAATGAAGCTAATTAACAGGCTCAATTATTTTGTACGAAAGCTCATCAAAGAAACAATTGTGAGATGGAAACAGGCAAAACTGTTTTCTAAATCAATGAATGTGTCATTAACATCCAGTAAATTAAGTAATTTATCAGACGCTACAAAACAGAGGCAAGTATTTACACTAGATTGTGAGGACACATATGAACACAAATTAATATAACAAGATCTCAAATGACATAAATAAACCACATTAGGTCTTTAGCATCTGAACTGTGTGCTTCCACAATGGAAAGCATGGAAGGTAGAGGAATCACACACACACACACACACACACACACACACACACACACACACACCTACCTTTGGGAAACATACCTTTGCTTGCCGTTCTTCATGCTACTATTACTGGTCATGTGTCATTCCATTGATCAGATTTGAAACTGATTGAAAGCAGTGAGGAAATGTACATCTTCAACTAAAACAAAAACCTACAAAATAAAAAAAGAACAAAGAATGCATTTAAAAACACAAGCATTAAAAAAAGAGGTTCTAAAGATATATATTTTTGGTCAGATATATATCAAGAGAACATCTGAAGCATTTCAAAATTCCAAGCAAGTTTCAAATTTCCATCTTTCAAAACAACATCACACACAATCATGTTGTTTGTCTGTTTATTCATTAAAGCTGCTACAACTTTCCGTTTTTGCTTCTGACATATCTTTACAAATGATCCTGGTATCTGGAACTTCTCACTTTCAACATCAATTCATAATGCCCCCTTAATCCCAAAATGGGAAACTTTAGTTAGAAAAAAAGTTAGTTAGTTATGAAAAATATGAATTGTTGTATAAGAAAAATATGCACGATAAACACAAGGCATGACACATTTCTTGTGTATTCAGCATATGCAATTTTTAAGTTTTATCAGATAAATATTAATGTGATAATTATAAATTAAAACAGCATACACTAATTGTTGCATATATACCTAGTGATCAATACTAAAGAACAGCATATGTGTATTTAATACATAGTTATTTTTCTGTAGCAGGTTATTATATGCATTATTATTATTAACATGCAGTGTGTTTAACATGGACACTAATGTATCACATTTTACTCACCAAATATCAATCAAATCCTCACTCAGAATTGTTGTAAGAAAAAAATGAATGTGACATTTCTTTAATTCACATTTCACAAAGTAACATCCAAAATATTAAGTACAAATGTACAAACACATTTTAGGTTAAAATACTACACTACTTATGAAGTATAATTCCCATAACTTGCCATTTCTTGTTTTATTTGTAAGCTGACATAAAAATAAAAATAAAACTTTCCACAATGAATAACATATTTTACTAAAGATATTTTATATATTTTTTCCACCAAAAATAATAAAACTGATTTTTCCAGTATACTGTAAGGTTTGGCATGAGGAGGTTATATTCACAGATTTTAAATTGATTGATAGGCACATTATGTGTTCTCCTAAAACATGACCAAACCAGAGTTACTTGCGGTTTGGACATATAAAACAAGCAACAATAACAAAGATAAACTTTGTTCAACTTTGTGAGTTGTTTGAGCCTGTAGCAGCCTTATGTATGCACATAAACATCTTTGTTCTGGGATCAGTCATGGGAATGTAAGCTCATCCGATTTGTTTCAGCAGGTGGGGACTGCTGGCCTCAGCATTTTCCCCAACCGAGACTCACTTTCTGAGGCACAATCCCTCAAAGCGTGTTCACTGCACCACACGCATACAGACATACCAACTCCCGCACGCACACAGATTTTGTCCTCCTAAAGAACGCTTTATCTGGTGTAAAATGTCTCGCTGTCTGTGCTAACCGGCCCACATAGACAGACCACAGATATTTAACACATCAACAGGAACAGAAATTGGCTCCAGAATTATGCGGTCATCATTTCCACAAGCTGAGCATGACCGGTTCTGAATGTGCCGCAGTTAGACCATATCATGTTCAATTGACACCTCAGCTCTCAGTGACGAACAAATTTTGGAATTTCTTGTTCAAAGGTTGTTTTGAGCAATCCTTTTGTCAACACCTAACACTTGTTACACTATTTTATGGCGCTCTAGAATTCTTGATTCTGATAGGTCATTATATAGCGTACTGATAATTTAATCTCATCATTGCATTAAACTGCAGACTCACTTACACATGTCTTATACAAATGCAAATTTTATACAAATACAACTGGTGCCATCTTAGTGCCTGGTGCCAACTGAGAACTGCTGCATCTCAGTTATTGACTGTAGTGAAAATGACTTCAGAGATACTTTATATGTAATATTACTGTAATATTGTTTCCTCTTGTTGCTAGTCAGATTGTTTTGAACATAATGGACTATTTTATGGACCTCAGTCAGGGTAGTGCCATATTAAATTTTTGCTAGTAATGAAACAATCCTTTAAATGTTCTTTAACAACACACCAATTGCTCAAATGATGAAACATCTTTCTGAAAAAAAAACTTTCAGTAAACAAAAACTCCATAAAACAAAGCTATGATTTGGGAAAGTTATGTCATCTAAGAGCTTTACATCGTGTGTGCCGTTGTAAAAATTGCTAGTCATGTTAAGTTCAATATGGCGTCTACCCTGACTAAGGTCTATTCTAAGCAAAGGCTTTAAGGTAAAATATATGTAAACATGATAATGCACTGTCAGCATGCAACTGTTATTGGTCATTCCTTGATAAACTTTTTAAATGAAACTCTAAACCTCAAAAGTACATATATTTTTTTCTCTGGCTAGGCACACATCAAAAGTCTGATTGCTTAGATTGCTCCTCTTTCAAATAGTACAGAACTGGGCCTTCAAACAAAGCTCACCTTATTAAAATGTTCAATGGTCCTGGTGGAGCAGATAGAGACTTGTGACGTGGGATATCATTCTCTTTTCCCTCTTGCCCAAATATGCACTGCAAACAGGTGCCGTTGAAACACAAAGCAAGAAATACACAAAAAATAAGTGCTACAACACACCAATGCACACTTATATCCCTCATTAGCCATTAAATCCAATGAGAGCAAAGAATCAGGGGTAAACAGGTGACACAAACTGCTGACTGTGTTCTCGAGAATGGTGAACAGCGTATAACTCGGCCTGCAATGAGACACAATGTAGCTCTAATTACACCAGCCCAGGATGTTCTGATGGGCTTTATTTATACACACTTTGATGTTATGAATTCCAGGTGCACAGTTTAATATTATATGTATAACTTCTTTATTTTTTGTTGGTTAAATCACAGACAAACTACAATAAACCCTTTGAATATTCTGTCTGTAAGTATGCATCAGTGCATCCAGTGATATTACTGTAACTTTAAAGTGATATCTATTTGTCTGTGGCATCTCTTTCTATGGTTGAAGGGTAATGGATAAGGGTTAATCAATGCATCTTCATCTGACAGACGCTGGGCTGGTCAAGCAGGCATTACCCGGCCTCATCACTAACATAATGAGCCATTTCCACCTTATGATTTACATCTTCCCGCCTGCCTCTTCTTCTCTCCTCTCAATACTTTTTCTCTTTCACAGAGCAATTTATTCATAAATATGAAAAGCCTCTTCAGAGTCAGCATTTTTTTCTCGTACAGTAATTTTGAGGCATGTCCAGGGGAGTTCCTCTTTAAATGATGCAGTGTTCTCCTCAGTGGCAGAAACTCTGACTTGGCACTGTGGTTTCAGCTGATTAGGGGGAAACGACTGTGGCTAGTGTCATACTATTTACTGTCTCATCTTTATTTCTGTAGCAGTACCCAAGTCCTGTTGGTGCATGAATGCATGCTGTGCAAATATAGGAGCGCACACAGCAAATAGGTGTATAACTAACTCAGGGGTAGTTAGGTAGTTAAAGGGATAGTTCATTCAAAAATTAAAATTGCATCGTCACCCTCATGTTGCTTCCTCACGTTATTCTGCAGAAATGTTCTTGCTTCTCTTTTCCAAACAGAATCAATGATTGGAAAAAGACAATGTCAAGCTGCAAAAATTAAAAAATAAATAAATAAAAATAAGCATGTTACAAGAGTCATCTGAAACCATACGGTAGTTTTATGTGAGAAAAACCCTGAAATTTAAGCTCCGAGAAGCTCTCAGAAGCCATCCTTCCACATATTCAATCAGTCTTTTTATTCAAACAGTAAAAAGACACACAAGAACCAATGGTTCTTCTGATACAAATGTGATGCATAGCTTTTTGATCCAAATATTAACTTGAAGTCTGTGGCAGAGTAAAGGATTTCAGCTATAATAATAATAATAACAATAATAATAATAATTATAATAAATGTCACTTGACCACCAAATCAGCATATTGGAATGATTTCTTAAGGATCGTGTGACACTACTGCAATAAATTGCTTTAATATCTATTTTTAATTGAATAATATTTTACAATATTTTACTGTATTTTGATTATACAAATGCAGTCTTGGTGAGAATAAGATAAACATTAAAAAACTAAGAAATTTTACTGATCTCAAACCTGATATGATGCTAAAACAATAAACAATAATTAAACAACATAACATGCAACTTGAAACACTGTTCTAATATACATAACTGAAAATATTACAACATCAGAAATAGAATAACAGAAATAAAATGTTATTAAATGTGATGCTTTACACCTGTACTTCTCATACCGAACTGTATCGTTTTGTTGAATATAATTTTAGATTGACTAAATGTATTTATTTACACTTTGGTTGCAAAAACATAACTTTTGTAGTATTTTACTTGGATCTGTTAAATCAAATATAAATTTCCACAGTATACATAAAGTAAAAGTAATTTACAGCTAAAACAAATAAACATATTTTAACTACAATGTTTTATCATTATTTTCCCGTTTAAATTCAGAGGGGGAGAAAGGAACAATTTTACACAACTTGTTAACATCTTAAAAACTATGAATAATATGATCATTTTAAAGTCCACCGAGGTCAATGGAGTTGTTATTTGCATAAACCTCATAGACTGAAAATGGGCATCAAATTTTTTTTTACTGCACAGCACACATGGCCAAGTATGCAGTCCTAAACTCCAGGCTAAGTTTATAGTGTTCTGTGCAGCAGATGACGTGGCAGTCAGGCAGGCCTGTTTCTCTTCTTCAGTGCTGAACTAAAAGTGAACTCACTCTGCTATATATATAAATACAGCTTTGCAGCCAATCAGTGGCGTGGCTTCGGGGCATCATCTTGCTGCGCTGACTTTCCCATTACGATAATGTGAATCTCTCGCTCAGCCTCATAATACTGGCAAGCGTGGATAAAATACTGTCTCCACTCTGCTCCACGCCGGCCTGCTCCCGCTCCTGCCACACACACACTGAGAGAGTGTCTGTGCATACTAATGAATTTGTGCTTCAGGGCCTTAGGACTGGCAGCATGGCACTGTGCAGGTATTTCCTATAGGGGGCGCAATATAAAGCTGACATGGTGAGAGCCGTGAAGTCACAAGTTGTGTACAGTAGTGGGATGTGGGTCATTTTTACAGTGTATAAGTGCAAGACATGTTGCTTCTGAGTGCTGACTCCCTCTGTAACGCAAAATCAATTTTCAGTATTTTTTTTAGTAAAAACACCTAAACGACACAAGATAAAGATTCAAGAAGTGTTTATTTTTCTTACTACATTGGCCCATTTTTTCTGATTTTAAGCATAAGCATAATTATATTTTTGCTTAAACAAGACAATTATATTTCTTGATTCATGATATATATGTAAAAAAAATCTTAATATGCAGTTTTGTTTAAATTTATCTTAGAACAAGATTAATTTACTTAAAAAATATCAATATTTAAATCAAATAAATACTAAAATATACTATTATATTTATTTTTTAAATTGAAAATAAGTGTTTATTTTTCTTACTACATTAGCACATATTTGTATTGTTTACAGAATAAGCCTAAAATCGTTATAGTCATGCTTAAAACAGGAAAAAATATTTCTTTATTCAAAATAATCTGATAAAAACCTAATATGCACTTTTGCTTACATTTATATTAAACATCTGTAAATCAAGATTGATTAATTTGAAAAGCAAAACTGCAAAACAGTTTAATAATAAATGTAATTCTAAATGCATTTTTTTTTACGGATGTCCTCTGATTCTCTAAAAGTCCTTTAGTGTCCACCTTTTCTCTCTCGCCTGAACATCGGAGCACTTAGCAGTAATCTGTTTCGGCCTCACTTTTAATTTCTCGCATGTCTGCCTGCGCTCTGAGTGCTGGGGTAACTGGGTAGGCAATACAAAGCAAAAGGCCATAAAACGCTCCTGCTGTGTGAGATATATTAACTTTAACCTCATGGTAATTACCAAAAACTATTTAAAACCAACTTTTCCATTTAGGCTGCTTTCCGCTAGGTTACTTGTGACAACTGCCCATGTTTTAAATTACTATAAACTGACAGGATCAAGAAATCACAAAGATTCATAAGCGGACATGCAGATGATCATGTTAAACTGTCAGTTTATTTAACTCGTATGTAAGTCATAGAACTTGGCCTGTATATTTTAGAGCACTTATATTAGAAAATATCAAGATGCAGTCCTTCATATATGGACTTATAGAAGGTAATTTTATGTTAGGCAGACTTAAGATAACGTTAACCCTATAAAGCCTACTGTATCATATTTGATACATGAATTTTGAAGGCCTCTAAATGATCAACAATCAAAATTTTGCTGAAAAAACCTGCTGTAGGTCGCGGTATAGTTATTTATTTATTTATTTAGTAAAGTAGATATAAGAATAACTGCTATCAATACTTCAAAATGAACATTTACTGAACTAAAGCAACGTTTACCTGATTATTCATACACTATTCATGGTAACATGTATCAAACATGATACATTAGGCTTTTGAGGAATGTTTATTTGCACGTTTATATCTCTCAGTAATCATTGTTATTGCATTGCATTATAAATAGTTTCCCCCACAATCAAAGCTTTGATCATAAAAATAAGGATTTCATAATAATTTCACTATGAAATATTATTGAGAGATAGTTGATATAATTGATTTACAAGCAGAGTTTTGTCTCACTTTCTATATAAATAACACCTGTACTATTTAGCATATTTTTTACATTTTTAAAATATAGGTGTTTACCTCCTCAAGTGTGAGCACTATATTCTCACTAGATTATAATATGTGGGCCATAAAAGCCTGATATATCAAATATAATAGAAAACATAAATCACATTAGCAAACTTTTAGTTTATTCTTCTTTTATATATTTTTTTTAATTTGTAAAAAAAAAAAAAGTTAGTTATAAAGTGTTACATTTAGAAAATCATAACATTATATCATATGCAGGCTTTACAGGGTTAAATGTGTTTTTGAGGGAATATCTGCTTTGCTAATACATTTTAGAGCACTTGCGTGTTAAAACGACTGCAAAGAGCATATCACAAGTGGTCTGTAGAGAACAGAATCAAAGAAGTTGAATATAAAATAGTGTGAACATTATTAAAAAAAATTTAAAAAGTACAGAATGCATTTTCAGCAGATTAGGGAAAGGTGTGAGAAACATGCCTAATCCTGAAACAAGCACACATTGCCCTCTTCAGGCCTGGCTGTGTAAAATGACCCGGCTCATTTGTCATCCTGGCTGGAGGAAATCCAAACAGCTCAATATCATGTTTAACTAATCAGACAAGAGAATCTATTTAATGACAGCCTTGAGACATGAGATAAATGTTAGCCACTCACTCAGTCAATTCAAACTGCCTGAACACTCAATCAGGATATAATCTACGATTCGGAACTAATAGCCAGAACATAGTGGTTTATTTTGTAAACATGCTACTCATTTTGCTGAGCTTGTTAAGCCCGCTCATTTTAAGTCTAAAATTACTTTGGCTTCAACTACATGTGTAAAGATAACTTGCCATCCCTCTGTGCCACTCGGTTCTCCCTCCTCCTTCCTTTTCTCTGTATTCATCTCCATGACAGATGCAGAGTGAGGCCTGAGGCTGCAGTTAAGAATATGTGATGCAGAGATTCTTTATTAACATTTCATTCCCATTCCCTCCACGACATAAATTAGATGGGACGTTAAAGGCTGTCAGCTGTGGCGATCTGTCACAGAGTCTTGGCTCTGTCCGTCGGCTGTCCCCTGACTTTTGCAATGTCTGCCACCGCCAAGCTGATAAGCTCGCAGCCTTCAAAACAAAAGCACTGTAGAGCCACAAAATATGAACAAGCTCTAATTTGGCATCTTTTCCATTCGACCCCCTTACTTCTGGTGCAACTCGATTATAAGTGCTATCTGTTCAGCGTGTCCTCGTGGAGAGAGATCTGAGATGTGTCTTATGGCTAGCTCAACGCTAATGTATTCATCATTAATCTTATCAGCGCTGCCTTTCCACATCATTTCAGGGCAGTAGCACGATTTTTATCTCTAATTTGATGGTAATGAACCCATCAGCATGGAGTGGTTGATGAATATGATGAAAAATGGCATTCATATTCACTTTGGACATGCCACATCTTCTTATCTCATTAGAAAAACTGATATTAGAATAACTCTTTATTTATGAAAATGTACATTAATTGTGGAAGGTCTCTTGGTCAAGACACTTTTAAAAACGATCAAACAATATAAACTATAGAAAAATGTGCAGTTATTAAGGCATTCGTACTGGGAATTCCCTCTGATGAAAATTCTACACAATGGCCATTATAGTGCATGATGGGAAGTATATAATTTGTAATGATTTTGATAAATTTAGCTCGGGGGAGGGGCTACAGGTGGGCAATGCCCATCCAAGAAAAACTACTCATAGAAATATAAGATTAGTAATTGAAATACACCTCCTGTATGCTCATTCATGCTGTTATAGCGTGCAGATTTTCAAGCCTGGTTGAACCATACCACCAAAAGCATGTCACCATCTCACACTCTACAAATATTTCCAAGACTGAACATTGAGCAATGATACCCTATCCTAAATCAATTCTGGGAGGTTACCTTAAACTTTACTTTGGCAGGACTGCTATGCGTTTCAGTGTGGTAACTGTGCATGGTTGGAGCATTGAGTATGATGCAGTTTTCTGTGTCTCAGGATTGGTAAGAGGACATATTCACATCTGTAAACGGTAAACAGCTATTATTAGAGACAATTACTGCTGCATTTATTAAAGATAGTGATTACTGCATTCCAAATTCACACAACAAGTGTTATAGTTTCAGATTACAGTGTTCCAGATTGTGTGAGTAAACATAGAAATCCTTTAAAGGCAAGGCAATTAACTCAAAACAAAAACAAACTTAAAAAAAAAAACATTTAGAAAATGTTGCCATGTTAACTAAATGAAAAAATAAGTTTAGGTTCAAGTACTAAAATGGAAATGAAAATAGATTAAACCTATATAAAAAATATAAAAAAATACAAATGTACATAGCAAAACCACTAAAACTAAAATAAAAAATTCAAACAAAAACTGAATTCAATATTAATGTTAATAAATGATAATATTAATATTAAAATATGGTCCCACTTTATATTAGGTGGCCTTAACTACATATAAAAAATAAGTACAATGTACAATGTTATTGTGTTCATATTGTATTACAAAACCCTTTTGCTGCTATTGAGGTGGATACGGGTAATTAGGGACAGGTTTGGTGGTATGGGTAGGTTTAAGAATAAGGGATGGGTCAACAGTGTAATGATAAATGTAATTCTAAATGTTTTTTTTTTAATATATATAAGTACAACGTAAAAACATGTACACAATAAGTGCATTGTATCAAATTATTAACTTAAATGTAAGTACACAATAGTTAAGGCAACCTAATATAAAGTGGGACCTAAAATATTCCGAAATAATATTCATAAAAAGCCTGGACTGTGTCTAGTCATGCAACCTCTTGGAAGACCAAAACCTCCTGTAACAGTTTGTTATTTTCAATAACATTTGACAACCAATTAATATTTTATATTCAAGCAAGAACAATTTTTCACATAGGCTATATAAACATTCAATTCAGATATTTCTCTCTGTTACACATACTTAAGCTAACTGACATGATTCAGTTGAATTTACATTTTCAAAGTCATACTGATTCGAGTTTTGCTCGCCCCAGGATGGCATCCTAGTAATGCCACTATCAAAGGTAGCTGACCTTAGTTTTCTCAGTGTTATCCTAGCAGGCAGTGTCATGAGGTGTGTGTGGGGTTTGTTGTTTTAATTGATAGCTCAGTGGTACACACAGTAGATGAAATGTCAGAGCTGAGAGGGGCAGCACTGCCCCGGGGTCTCCACAGACTCCCCTCTCCCTCAGATAGGAACACAAATTGGATATGAGGTTTGATCGCCAAGTCCAAATGTTACGTTCCCATTTTTTACACATGGACAGAAATGAGGGGGGGGGGCATTCTGTGTGACCGTAAATGACATATGTTTGTCACCTTTAAATGAAATGACCTATTTTGTGGAAACAGCTATAAGCCTACTTGTGCTCTTTCAGGAGAGGAGGACTGCAATATGTCGTAAAAGATTGGCTTTCTTTTCTGTCCCGGCAAAACACAGAAACACCCTCAGGGTATGTCATTTCCCTCTCCGGGAAGGTTAACATAAAGCTTGAACTCAAAAGAGTTACCCAAGCAAAAGTAATGCAACTATAAATTTTAAAAAAAATTTAAACTGAATAACAAAAGCCTCTTTGTGCACCACTAACAGTAGCGGGCTCTCGCTAAATGGACGATGAGTTTGCCATCCTCCAGCCCTTATTGAGCTTTGGAAATTGTACAACGACTGCTCACATACTGCCCATATTAGCTAGTTAACTACTGTATGGTTTGCCTCCCTGCTGGTTCTTGAGTGGCGAGCGCTGATGAGCTCTTTGTCGCCTGTGCCTTTCTAAAGAGGAGAGGCAGCCGCTTCTGTCGAGTTGACTAGGTGCCAGGCCTTCCAGTTTGGCCCGATCCCTCAAGCATGAGCCTCACATATTCAAGCTGTTTCAACAGCCTGTCAGCTAATGGGATTTGGGAGAGGTACATTAAGCCTGTATGAATCTGTGAGGGAGAGCAGAACTCTGGATGCTCATATTGCTGTGCCATATTAAAGGGCTGGAAAAGTGCTTTCCTGCTCCGTGTCTTCCTGTTAAATGTCAGGCCACATATGCTAGGAGAGATGTAGAAATGGCTCTGATATGTTGAGCTTATGCTGCATTAAACCCACAGAAACCTTGATTTGTCCAATCATCCCTGGGGGTGACAATTTGTTCACCATGTTAGATCTAGTGTCTATGCACCGTACTAATGTGGAGAGGTCACTGCCGATGATATGTTGAAATGGTGACTACTGACACGGTCACCCCTGATGCAAATTTCCAAATATTGAGGAACGTAGAGTTTTAATGCAGATGGTTATGCTATACAATTAAACTAAAATGGTTTGTTTGTATTTGAGTTTATTACCATATCAGTTTAAAAGGCTATTTTAAGGCAGATACAGATAATAAAAAAAACATTCAATAAAATTCAGCTTATAAACAATTAAATGAATAAAACTAAAAGACAAAAATAATACAAAATAAAATAAAAAATACAATAAAAATAAATGAAAATGCAATAAACAATTTATAAAATTGAATAAAACAATAAAGCAAAAAAATACATAAAATGGAAGAAAATAAAGCAACAAAAAAAACTATAAAATACAATAAAATTATTTATAAAATATAATAAAATACTAAACAAACAATAAAACAACCAAAAACAAAATACAATAAAAAAATTTAAAAAATACAATAAACAATTTATAAAATGGAATAATAAAACCAAGCAAAAAAAAAACTAAAAACACAAAAATAAAAGACAATAAAATTATTTATAAAATAGACTAAAACAACAAACAAAACAAACAAAAAATAAAATACAATATAAAATACATTTAAAATACAATAAATAATGAATAAAATAGAATAAATTAATAAAGCAAAAAATACATAAACAGAATAAAACAAAGCAAAAAAACACAATACAGAAACAATAATATACAATAAAGCGATTTATAAAATAGAATAAAACAATAAATCAATCAAACAAACAAACAATTAAACAAACAAACAGACAAACAGGTCTCAATCATTCATTTACTCACTCTAATGTTGTTCCAAACCTGCAGGTATGGACTGTATATCGTCACTTATATGACATTACTCATTCAATTTCAATATAAAGACACAGACAGCCAGGCTATTCTTCAAAAAAATCATCTTTTGCGTTCCATGTAAAAACAACAGCACCACAAGTTTAGAACAGCATGTATTATTGCTTTAAGTGCTCAGTTCACATACAATTCTGTCATTTCAAGGTTTGTGAATTGTGTTAGGCGAAAGTCAAGAACATTTATTAATGAACACAATAAAGTGAAGTGCCAAGCAGTGATTTGCTGAAGGATTGTCTGGACAGCAGTATGAGTGGCATAATAAAGGCCATTTCTCCAGCTGGGTATAAAATAAGAAAAATACATCACCCACATTCCACCCAGCAGCACGGCACTGGAAAGGCGCCCACTCCATGCTGCAAATGCAAAGATGGCAGAAGGGTGATAAATTTCAGCAATGCCTTGAGTACTATAGACTAAACCGTGCGAGCAATCACGGGAATAATTGATAAACCAGATAAGATTTAATGTTCCCGGCCGTCACCATGGGACCCGGAACCTCTGACACTTTGACGTGTACGGTGTGCGCGCGTGGGGATGAAGTGCGTGTGTGACTGATGGATCCGTGTTTGGGCGAATGACAGCGGCGGTGCTAAAGTGAGCTGTTTAATTAACCCTACGGCGAGCGGCTTGTCACAAACGCCCATTTCTTCCTGACTGAGACCTCAGCAGATCTAAGGGAAAGGCAGGGATGACGAGGAGGAGGGGAAAATAGTAATAATGTGGATCCACAGCGCAAGATTGCTTTTTTTATTCTATTTTATGGGTCAGTGATCTGCATTCATTACAGGGACGTGAAGACATTCGGTCGTAATACTAATGCTTCCTTCCTGCGGACCCAGAGTAGTTTGCAGATTAATACGTGACACATTAATATGTGACGTCTTAATCAAGGTGGATTTTAAATCGTAAATCAACTGGAGGTTTTCATTTAGCGAAAAGTATGCGCTCATCGGTTCCTTTTTCCATTCGATCAATTGAATTGTAATCAATTAAAACCATGATTGTTCCTTCAGCTTTGATCTATTCCTCTCCTGGCATTTCAATAAAGACGACACTTAGTCAGGCCCCAGCAAAGCATTTGTGATTTTAGCGCAGGACAGTGAAGGGGTAGATTAGCTCTGGGAAAGTTCAAGCAGAAACCTTAAATCAAGGTTGAGTTTAACCCCCATTCATCTTGTATATTGATGGCCACATTCCCTCCCTCCTCTTGTCTTCCATAGGGCTAATGCATTCTCCAGCCTGGAATTCTATCAGAGCGGTCTGCTTCGTCAGTTAAATCAATAGGCAGCGTATGGCGGCGGGTCAGCAGTCACGTTCTGCACTGCGTCTTCAGGCAGCAGGCTGATGGTTTGAGTGGAGAAAATTTGCTTAAAGCCCACACCAATTAACTTCAGGATGATGAATGCTAGGGGTGGGCAGGGAAGGGCCGAGGGGTTCTGCCTCTTTTTTGTGCGAGAGTGTGAGTCTCAGCTGCTTTGCTGAAGAATGGGGAGAAGAACTGGGAGGGGCCACTATCAAACAGATAAAACCAGGCACTTTGGGTCTGGGTCAGCCCACCCCCTAATGATTATGTCAATCTGTGTAAGTGAGCCAACATTGGAGCTGTCAGGACATAATCAGTCAAAGCTGGATTTGTAAAAGGTGCTGGGGAGACGTACAAGGCTGGGCACAAGACATTTGCATGGGGAATTGCCCTAATCTGCGGAGATGAGGCGGCGCAGGGGTCAGACTCTTTTGTTGAGGTTGACAGTCAGCCCTGTTGAAATGAAGTGAGCAGCGTGTGTCTCCTCATCACAGAGTTCATAAAGAGAGGATGCCAAACAATAGTGAGAAATCAGCACCAGGTTTTCACAATATGGAGACTATTGATCAAGCCCGTCAAAGGAAGAAACACTTCATAAACACTTCATTTCCAGCTATCTTCACAGGAACAAAAACACTTAAATACTGAATTATTATTTACTAACCATTAGGAACTGAACTATTCCTGAACAATTCAAAATCCTTTAACGAACCATTAAATCTATGACTATACTATATTTAACACCAACATTAAAAATGTATATCAAATAAGAAATGGTTCTTTAGCAACACATCAACATATGATTTCTAAAGGATCACGTGATACCGAAGAATGGATGGGTGCTGAAAATCCAGATTTGTGATCACAGGAATAAATTGTATTTTAAAATATATTCAAACAGAAATTCAGTCATTTTAAATTGTAATAATATTTCACAATGATACACATTTTTTATGTATTTTTGAGCAAATAAATGCAGCCTTGGTTAGCATATAAAAAAAATAATTTTACAGGCCTCAAATCTTTGATGGCTGTTAAAAACATTTGAAACAGAATTTGCATATAAATGTAAACAAAACGTTTTATATACAGTCGTGGTCAGAATTATTGGCACCCTTGGTAAATATGATCAAAGAAGGCTGTGAAAATAAATCTGCATTGTTAATCATTTTGATCTTTTATTTAAAATAATTCACAAATATATAACCTTTCATTGAACTAAAACAATTGAAAATGGGAGAAAATCTCATTATGAAATAAATGTTTTTCTCACAATTATTGGCACCCCTAGAAATTCTTATGAGTAAAATATCTGTGAAGTATATTCCCATTCATATTTACAATTTTGAGCATACCAGGGTGATTATGAACATGAAATTATCCAGCCATGGCTTCCTGTTTCACAGGAATATAAATAGGAGGGAAAACAAAGGCCAAATTCCCTTAATCGTCCATCACAATGAGAAAAACCAAAGAATATATTTCTGATGTGCAGCAAAAGATAATTGAGCTTCACAAATTAGAAAGTGACTTTAAGAAAAAATTAAAAAAGAAAAAGAAAAATTCCCATTTCCACCATCAGGGCAATAATTAGGAATTTCCAATCAACAGAAAATGTTACAAATCTGCCTGGAAGAGGACATGTGTCTATATCGTCCTCATGCATGCTGAGGAGGAGAGTTTGAGTGGCTAAAGACTCTCCAAGGACCAAAGCTGGAGAATTGCAGAAAATAGTTGAGTCTCAGGGTCAGAAAACCTTAAAATTAAATCAAACAGCACCTACACCACATGTTGTCTGGGAGGTTTTCAAGAAAAAAAAAAGAAAAGAAAATGCTCTCATCCAAAAACAATCTCCAGCATATTCTGTTGTCAGACACGACTGGAACTTCAAATGGGACTGGCTTCTATGGTCAGATGTAACTAAAAAATAAGCTTTTTAGCAGCAAACAGTCAAGATGGGTTTGGTGCACACAAGGATACAAAGTACCCCATGTGTACAATGAAATATACTGCTGTATTTTTAATGTTGTGGGCCTATATTTCTGCCGGAGGCCCTGGACATCTTGTTTAGATACATGGCATCTTTGATTCTATCAAATACCAACAGATAAAAAATCAAAAAGTGACTGACTCTGTTTGAAATCTTATAATGGGCCATGTTTGGATCTTCCAACCGGACAATAATCCAAAAACAAACCTTAAAAACAACACAAAAATGGGTCACTGGGCACAAAACCAAGCTTCTGCTATGGCCATTCCAGTCCTCTGACCTGAACCCTAAAGAAAATGAGGGTGGTGATCTGAAGAGGAGAAGCACCATCATGGAGCTTGGAATCTGAAGGGTCTGGAGAGATTCTGGATAAAGGAATTGTCTCGCTTCTTTGATCATATTTACCAAGGGTGCCAATAATTCTGACCACCACTGTATATGTATATATATATATATATATATATATATATCTGATTAACAAATCCTAAGTACAACATAATACAGTAATAATTTTTGGTTTGTTTCAGATGTGAACAACAGTAATTTTTTCTATCATTGCATTCAGACTGTTGGCTCTCAAATCAGTTAAAACAATTATTTTGTGGATTCAAGAAAAAGTAAGAGTCTTTTAGCACAGAGTTGAGAGAAACTTTTAAAACTAAAAAAAGTTTTTTTTCTCTGAATAAGACTTGGTCCTAGTTTTGTTATTCAACATCTACATCACAAGTGCTGACCTCTAAAACATTGCAGAATATGCTTTGTATACAAAAACATCTATATAGTCTTCTCCAAAAACAAAACAACAGCTAGACCACTTGGTTTCTGACCCCACAGATAATACATAATGAAAGGTCAAAGCACTTCCTGAGATGCAGACTTCGTAATTGACAGCTCAAAGAGTTTTTGAGAAGCTGGAGTGGAGACAAGAACATTTAAAGTGTCACATGGCTTTGAGGAAGACGAACGTCATCATGGGGAGCAACAGCTGCTACACTTTGAACAGTCAGGGACCAGATGTCACCCAAATACCACATCTATTCACTATACTGAGCTCAACCATAAAGGGAGATATGTTTATTGTTTATGACTGAACAGCTCACATCTTCTAAGGTGTGCTACAGCAATACAGAATGTAAATATTACATATTAAATTACAGCCAGCAGTCCAGAGAAGTCAAAACCTTAGTCCTCATGCAGACTTTCCTCCACTAATTAGTTTTCTTGCTGAAACGCTCAAATAGCACCCACAGTTCTCACTGCTTCATTGAAATAAGAAGCCCTTCACATAAGGATATAAACATCTGTGCATCCAAATACAATCAGTGGTAGTGCGTTTTGGTGACAGTTGTTGACACCCAAATTCCCGAGACATTTACACATAAAGTACTTCAGAAACACAGCTGTTCAGCTTTCAGCAGAAAAAAATACCGTAAATGCACTATTCCTCAGGAGAGGTGTGTATAATTGTGATACTGCATTGATTAAAACATCTAATATTATACATTAGGGTCTGTGCTTTTACATTTACACTTTTTATGTCAAGAATATATCTTCTAATATAAGAACCAAAGCTGATTATTGTGTTGTCTTTTTAAACATCCTAATTCCAACATAAAACAATTGCTTTGTGTTGTTTAAATGACCATAAATGTAGAAAAAGACGTTTAAAGAAAAGCCTAGGATGTTCAGAATTATCCTCATGTTTTAAAGGACTAAAAAGTTCCATGATGCTTCCTCCGTTTCCACACTGCAAGAGCTCCCGCTGTGACAACAGCCTGTGATATCTCATTTAAGATAATTTACATGGAGACATCGTTCACTCCCCCTTTAGACAAAGCTTATCCATCGTTATAAATCAGCTCAACGTCAGACAAAAAAAAATAAATAAAAAAGCACAGGTCAGCAGTTTCTTCCCTTCAGTCTCTCTCTTCCCTTCAACAATCTGCCTTCAGCTCTTTAATATGTTTTTTCTATCTGCAAGGATAAGTATGCCCTCTGTTTAACAAGCTTTGCAGCTACCTTAGGTATAGACTTTCTCATAAAATGAGAAAATTCATCTAATCAATCCCTTTTAGTATGTTATCTGTTTCTCCTGACAACTTAAGTCCCTATTGATTTGCCATTACTGTGTTGGATAATCTCTTGTCAGGGGAACATTATAAAAATTAAGCCATTTTCAGTCTTCACATACCTTACAGATAGGGTCGATTCTCTTTATTTGTTTTATATATACTGAAAAAACAGACACTGACCTGCTTAGTATAATTTGCCTAATAAATCACATTCAGCAGATGTACTGTATATACAGACTGATTATTGTGTTCCTGTAACTCAACTGCTAAAGCATGGGGTTAAAAACAACATGATTATGGGTTCTTTTCCCAGTGAACATATCACGAAAAAATACACTGTTTAAATACACTCCAAGTTGCTTCAGATAAAAGTCCATCTCTTATTTTGATATGCCATTTGTATAGTCTAAAAAAAAAAAGTTTTCAAACTTCAAAATTCTTAGGGTTGTCACATTTACCAAATTCACTTAGAATATTTATTTACGATATTATGTTTACAACATAATTTAATATGCTGCTATGGAACTACATTCATTGTGCAAAATGTTGAAAATATTTCTTTTTTTGATAGATTCATATAAAGATTATTTTAGTTTTTAGATTTATACATCCAGCATTAACAGTGAGTAGGGAAAAAATATTTGCTATCAAATTAATACAAGTTATATATTTGTTTGCCTTGGCTTCAGTACAATACATAATTTATTTATTTTGTATAATATTATAAATAATATATTTTCACACTATGGGTCTTTATACAAAATATATAGATACTATATTAGGAAGGGTATCATCATAGGGCCTAAAACATGAATATGCATAGACATACAGGATGCAACAAATTTTAAATATATATTTTCCTTGTAGTGTTACCAATTTTTCATCTGTGGTAGTGTATTATTTTTTTGATACACACCTAAAATAATTTAAATAATAAGTTAATAATTTAAAATGACATTGTAAAAATTTTAATTATTAAAAATATTTAATCATGATAATATTTATAGAGATGCATCTATTTATTGGCAGGAAACTGAAGTGTAGCATCCTATCCTGTGGTTAAGCCACACTATGCAATGTAGTTTCAAACATACACACACACACACACACACCTGCATTAATATGGAGCATGTGTAGCGGCCTGACCCCTAACAACAGTTCCTCTCCTCTGTGTGTGGGTGCCTGGGGCTTCTTCTTCGGCCCCGAGGAGCCCCTTCATTAATCGGCCTCGTTCTGGGGGAGGTACTTAATGCACACACATGACAATCGGCGGGGCTGTAATTGCGTTGTCAGGGGCCAAAAAACAAGCCTGCTCCTCCAAACAGACATCTGGCAAGGAGGCAGAGAAAGCCATGTTGTTAGGAGAGGGAGAGCGAGGCAAGACAAATAAAATTACTGCTTGGGTTTTGAGATCGGTGGGAGCCCAGCCTGCCTAATCTCACCAATGGGAGAGCACGCCTGTTGTAACCCAATTACAGGAGCATAAGCAATTTGTTAGACACTTCACATAATGTAACAATTTCCCAATAAACTCTGACTTGTAATAACATTGCTGAGTGAGTGCATAAATTCTAAAGGAACGAAGGAGTGTTGGATGCAGCAGCTGCGGGCAGAGAGTGAGCAGCATCAGCAAGATCTCTCACATTTACACTCCAACCTACTCCCAGTCTTCATGCTGTTCAGATAGGATAAGGATAACAGGATTGGGGATCCACATCCTCAGCTTTTCAGCTGCATGCTCACAGTAAAAAATCAGGGTCTCTGAGGAGTTGTGTATTCACACTCGATCAGCCAGTCAAGTGCCATTCCAAATAGTACTGCAGGGAACCTAATTCAGTAGAAAACTGTACTGATTAGGGAAAATGTGTAAATAAAGTAAACGTTACCCATCAGACATTAAACACAACCTACGTGAAGACTGGCCAAGTGGCCAAATATGGTGAAAAGGAGTTGGTGTTTTAATTCAGCTTAATTGACCTCAAGAGTGGTTACTTGACAGGTGTGCATGGTTAAAGTGAACAAAATACAATGCCATTTATGACAATGGGGTTACAAAACAATTAGGGTTTTACTTACTACAAAACTGTTAAATATTACAGACTAAATATAGGGCAAAATATGACAAATAATGGGATAAATACTAATTTAAAAATATTTTAAAAATATTTTAATATAAACAGACATTATATACATTAGTAATTCATAGTACATTCAAATTTAATATTCAAAAGTTTCGGGTTGTTTTTGAAAGAAGTTTCTTATGCTCACAAAGACCAATCAATAATCAATCAATAATAATGCATCCTTGGTAAATAAAACTGTTAAATTACTACTGTCCAACACTATATATACAGTGGGGGAAAAAAGTATTTAGTCAGCCACCAATTGTGCAAGTTCTCCCACTTAAAAAGATGAGAGAGGCCTGTAATTTTCATCATAGGTATACCTCAACTATGAGAGACAAAATGAGAAAAAAAAATCCAGAAAATCACATTGTAGGATTTTTAAAGAATTTATTTGCAAATTATAGTGGAAAATAAGTATTTGGTCAATAACAAAATTTCATCTCAATACTTTGTTATATACCCTTTGTTGGCAATGACAGAGGTCAAACGTTTTCTGTAAGTCTTCACAAGGTTTTCACACACTGTTGCTGGTATTTTGGCCCATTCCTCCATGCAGATCTCCTCTAGAGCAGTAATGTTTTGGGGCTGTCGCTGGGCAACACGGATTTTCAACTCCCTCCAAAGATGTTCTATGGGGTTGAGATCTGGAGACTGGCTAGGCCACTCCAGGACCTTAAAATGCTTCTTACGAAGCCACTCCTTCATTGCCCGGGCGGTGTGTTTGGGATCATTGTCATGCTGAAAGACCCAGCCACATTTCATCTTCAATGCCCCTGCTGATGGAAGGAGGTTTTCACTCAAAATCTCACGATACATGGCCCCATTCATTCGTTCGTTTACACGGATCAGTCGTCCTGGTCCCTTTGCAGAAAAACAGCCCCAAAGCATGAAGTTTCCACCCCCATGCTTCACAGTAGGTATGGTGTTCTTTGGATGCAACTCAGCATTCTTTCTCCTCCAAACACGACAAGTTGAGTTTTTACCAAAAAGTTATATTTTGGTTTCATCTGACCATATGACATTCTCACAATCCTCTTCTGGATCATCCAAATGCTCTCTAGCAAACTTCAGACAGGCCTGGACATGTACTGGCTTAAGCAGGGGGACACGTCTGGCACTGCAGGATTTGAGTCCCTGGCGGCACAGTGTGTTACTGATGGTAGCCTTTGTTACTTTGGTCCCAGCTCTCTGCAGGTCATTCACTAGGTCCCCCCGTGTGGTTCTGGGATTTTTGCTCACAGTTCTTGTGATCATTTTGACCCCACAGGGTGAGATCTTGCGTGGAGCCCCAGATCAAGGGAGATTATCAGTGGTCTTGTATGTCTTCCATTTTCTAATAAGTGCTCCCACAGTTGATTTCTTCACACCAAGCTGCTTACCTATTGCAGATTCAGTCTTCCCAGCCTGGTGCAGGTCTACAATTTTGTTTCTGGTGTCCTTTGACAGCTCTTTGGTCTTGGCCATGGTGGAGTTTGGAGTGTGACTGTTTGAGGTTGTGGACAGGTGTCTTTTATACTGATAATGAGTTCAAACAGATGCCATTAATACAGGTCACGAGTGGAGGACAGAGGAGCCTCTTAAAGAAGAAGTTACAGGTCTGTGAGAGCCAGAAATCTTGCTTGTTTGTAGGTGACCAAATACTTATTTTACCGAGGAATTTATCAATTAATTCTTTAAAAATCCTACAATGTGATTTTCTGGGATTTTTTTTTCTCATTTTGTCTCTCATAGTTGAGGTATACCTATGATGAAAATTAGAGGCCTCTCTCATCTTTTTAAGTGGGAGAACTTGCACAATTGGTGGCTGACTAAATACTTTTTTGCCCCACTGTATATATATATATATATATATATATATATATATAAATTACTGCCCCAAACTTTTGAACAGTAGTGTGTATGTATTCACACAGGCATACGATATAATTACATATTACTTAAAACTTCCAATATTTACAACTCAATGTCATAGAGAACACATTAACTGATAAAAAATGTTAAAAACCATTACAAGTACATTGTAGTTGGAGAACTCCAACATATAGCATGTTTGTGCTTTTGGTGACCTGAATTTGACTCCCAGCTTGTGGTACTTTCCACTCCCACTTTGATTCCTGCCTGCTCTCCATACTGTCCTAAAAAAATAAAGGTAAAAATGACAAAAACTTTTTTTTTGTTGTATTATTATTAAAGTAATGTGAAGTTGCTCTTATGGAAATATTCCCTGCTTAGTCTGTAGGGAGCAGTGCAGGATTCATGTAAATCAGAAGACTGCAACTGACAAGCTACAAAGACATATATTGTCTAACCTCAGTGTCATTCTGCTTATTTCTTCGTACAAGAAAAATGTGAATAATCACTCAATCACCAACAAAGGGGCAGTAATTAAAACAACCATTCATAATATTTATTTTACGCCATTCCATAATCACTTTAAGTGCAACAGCGTTCAAAAATTAATTTGCTAAAAAATCTAAAGCTTTAGCCAAGTCATTGTGTTATACTTCTATCAGGACCACTATCATCAAAGATGACTGACAATTAGCATACAGTTTGGATTGGCAGTATGGTTCTGTTCTGGGCAAGAACTCCCTTAGCAGCAATAAACCCCCAGGGTAAACAACAGAAGCAACATAAATATATTGCAGATATTTAAAAAGTTTAATCATTTAATGTAACATTTTAGAAATTAAGTGTGATTCAAGGAGAATCAGAAGGCCGAATCCTGACTGACGAGAGGAGGAGTTGGGGATGGAGGAGGGTAATTAGCTATTGAGCAACGCGAAAGCTGGTGATGATACTGAAGGACTTTATATATGTGTGCTGTGATAGGCAGGGGCGTAAATTTAGTCTAACAGTAGGGGGGGACAATAAACAAAATTTCTCAAGAGAAATTTTTGAGGGGGACACAAATAATACAGCTAAAATTGTTTGTGTAAGGATATGTATACACAGAGGAAAGCCTTACTACTATTAGTGCCGCAGGGAGACCGTGCCAGATTAGACAACTTCAAGCTGTTGCGGTCGCGCCGCGACAGCGCTCGTGTCTGTTGTAGACATTACTATCCGTCAAGCAGGTAACGTTATTATTGCTAACATAGCGGACTCATCAAAAAATACAACGGCATCATCTGTATTAAAGTTCCACAACTATTGACTTTGTTCTCTCTCACCAGACTTGTGTGTGTGTGTAGGTGATGCAGGGTTGGCAGGTTTTCGCAACGAAACCTGCCCAATTGCTACTCAAAACTTGCCCAAAACTAGCGAAGATCGTGTTTCAAGGGGGGTTCCCCGGTAAAAATTGCATTATGGGAGGTAAAATACACGTTTTTTGGTGGGGTTCCTCCGGTAAAATTCGCATTCCAGGGGCTAAATATCACGTTATTGGGGACGCTTCAACCCGCGGCAACAGTGTTAAAGTAGCCCAACTGGCAACACTGAGGTAATGTAAAAGAGGAAAGCAGGCATTTGGATCAAAGCACTGTGAGGCAAGGGAGGGGGAGACTCAAAATGTTTCTAAACTTAAAATGCATTTTTGCCCCATTTGCGTTTGTGTTGGTTTACTACTTACAAAGTTATTTAAAGTATAAAACATTGTTATTTACAATACACAGTGTGGTTTTTAATCATTTTTAGGGGGGACAACCCCGGGGGGGGGGGGGGGGGTCCTGTGGTGCGCCTATGGTGATAGGTGTCACATCTCTATAGCTTGACTACAGTGACCTGCCAGAACTAACGCTATATGCTTGATTATTAATAAAATTGCCCAGGTTATTTTGAGCACATAAACAGAAATAGGACCATAAACGTTCAGATTCACATTTGCATTTGCAAAACATTTTACTTCCTTAATGTGACAAATTTCCGAGCGAAACAGGATTTTTTTAATAAGGCGTTATTGTGTGTGGGGTGTTATCCACTGAGAATGAATTGTAGTGTTTACATTATATACACTAGAAAAGTGGTTCTTAACTAAAAGGAACTTGCACTCAAAAATATGATGCAAGTTTACATCATAGTTTTTTTTTGTATTTTAATTAAGATTGTTATTACCAAACATACGACTTATTAGGGCCTCCTTGAATGTTTGTTGAGGCCCACTAATGGGCCCCGGCACCCTGGCTGAGAACCACTGTACTAGAATGAAAGCAGAGTTTGCTAAAACAATATCTACAACAAGTAACATCAGTGTAAAAGAAAACTGTTTTCTTCAAAATAAAATGCACAGATGAATCATTCAAAATAAACCAGGTGCAATAATTGACCAAGTCAGGTTAATTTTGATTTCACATTGATGTTTACATGGCATCTGTGAACTTGATATATTTTTTCCCATAAAATTACAGTCTATCGACTGAAGCCATTAGCTAAAAGCCCATGGTTCTGTGGGTGACATGTACTGGCTGCAACTCAACACAGTTTGGCACAAAGTAAGAGAGAAAGCAGGGTGGAGAGAGAGGCCATTCCCCTGTGAGTGAAAGCAAGCAGTCAAGGTCGGAGGAGATCAGGATGGGGTTAATGAAATGATGACAGCAGGGGTGAGGGGGAAAACTCCAGTGGTAATTTACAAGCCTCTCCCCTGTAGGGCTGAAGGTTACACTGGGCCCTGTCGGGGAAAAAGCAGGAGAATGGGACAATGCGATGGATCTACACCATACTTCACGCCCCACGGGCTGACACACACACACACACACGCCCATAAATGAATCAATCAAACAACTCAAATTAATGTAAGATACTCAGAAAAAAAACTTTTACTGTAACTATGATCAGAGACAATACTTCATGATGAATAATGGTGTTCATAAATTAGAGACAGGCTTCACTTTATGGCTTAACAGAAAAATCTGAAAAACTGTCTATAATTTTTGAAAATGAAGAGTTTATGAATCTTTAGACAAAATATACAAAAGTTTGTTAATGTGTTTTTGTTGAGTATCATATTTGATACACCAGGCTTTTATGGCTCATATACTATGACAATATTAAGCTCAAACTCTAGGCAGAAAAAACACCTCGGCTTTATTCATGTGCCCAAACTGAGCAAAAATATGCAAAATGGCCAGATTGAATAAATTATGATAATAAATCAATGAGATCTTGAGAACAGTATAGCAGACTACTTTCATAAAATGCATATTTTTTATCAGTCAGTATTATGGTACAATGATCGCTGTATACTGTATATTCAGTAATATTTCTTAGATTATATTTATGTGATTAGTTTTATGATCAAAACTCTGCAGTTTTAATTGTGGGGAGGAATGCAATACAATGACGTATGGATAATCAAGAAAACCACTTCAGTCTAGTCAGAGTTCATCTTAAAATAATATAGTAATATAAAAGATATTCTTATGTTTACTTTAGTAAAGATATTACAGCAAAAAGACACGTGTACCCTGACCAGAAGTGGGATGTTTTTAGAATGTTTTTTATTCTTAAATGCCATTTTACTTGCTAAAAATTGCAGATTAAATTATGTTGAGGATTAAGTAAACAACAGGTTTTTATGCAAAGTTTTAATCATGTTGATAATTTAGAGGCTTCAGAAATGTTTGCATCAAATATGATACAGTAGGCTTTATAAAAGCTCCATCTCTGGAATTCTCCAATTTTCTTCAAATTTGACACAAAATGACACCATACTTGGTCTGATTTGGAGAGGATACGAAAGCTCTCCGCTCGCATTGCTAATCGTATTGCGTTGCGACACAAGTAAAAGCCTGGATGTAAGTGATTGTTGTAATTAGAGCGCTTTAAATTACAGCCCTAATTCCAGACGATGTCCCCCACCATTCATATGCTGCTGACCACGCTAGAAATTCCTCCCTGATGGGACTCCTGGCTCTGTCATAAAACTATCTGAGGTGTAATCTTCAACTGATTTACCTACCGTTTCCTCACCATCGCCCAATAAAAAGGGCGAGACCGCCGAGGTTTCGTGGAGCTAGTTTGTGATTAGGGATGCATAATCGTATCCTGCTTTGATCATTTCCATGCCTTATAACTTCTTGCATATATAATGCGAGGGACTCGTGAGACAGACAGTGTGCAGTGTAAGCAGGGAGGATTTGAGAGCAGCGCCGGGCTGCAGTCTTAATCTGGCTCTGGAGACGAAGCGTTTATGATGTACATCATTGGCTGAACTGGAGGAAGGACTAATTATAGTCATCCCGCATGACACATCCTGAGGTATTGACCATTTGTTCTTTTTGGTTAGATGGGGTACTAAGCACCCGAAGAGCAGCTCTCAACTGTCCGAGGAAAGCTGATGAGTGTGTTAAAAACAACAAGAACTCTTATGAGAGACGAGCGGATGAAGTTGCTGACTACGGCAAAGTCCACAAATTAAACCTCAGTTTTTTTCCTCATTTGTTTCCAGGGTAATAGTTTTCAACCTGGCTAGAGCGTGATGTTGTTTTCTGCTCTGCCGTTTGGATCGACAATCGCTACTGTTCTTGTTCATGGAAAGTTCAAGGCATTATTCACAAAGTAAAACTGTGACACTGACATTAAAGTATAAATGAATGTGTACTCTCTTCCACCACTCTCTGAGGTGGAGATAATGAGATGCTATATCACCATGATGGAGGGAGTGGAAATCTGATTAAGATGTGTTTGCAGCCAACGTCTCAACTAACTGCGAAACTCATAAAACGCATTTGCTGTCTCCCCCATAACTAATGGCTGGTTTTCACGGCTTTGACAGCGAGCCGTGTGTGTTATTTTGTCCGGGTATTATAATAATAATGAGAGCAAATTAGAACAATCAATTTCCATGGGTGGTTCTTGATTGGGGATGATGGGCAATATGGCACTGGGTAATCCATCTTCCTGGCCCTGTCTCATTAATGGCTGCGTCGCCGCAACAACAGCCAATGGCAGTGCGGCGCTATGGAACACATGGGGGCACCATTCTGTGAGCCTATGTTCAATTAGCAGTGGCGGCGATAAACAGAGTGATGTATGCAGGCTCGCAGATGTGGCAGCTTGAGTTTAGAGCCTTTTAAAGCCCCTGTATGTATCCTCTGTGCCTCGACACACTCGCATGAGCCTGTGCGACGCCCTCACTGAATGTGTGCTAAACAGCACTCAGCCAACAGTGCTTCTCATACATGGTCTTCAACAGTGATAAAGGCTGCTTTACATTCAATAAGTAAATAAAAATCCCAAAAAGGTTAATTTTTAGTGTCGGCAACGATTAATTGCAATTAAATCGCATCCAAAATAAAAGTTTTTGTTTATATAATATATGTGTGTGTACTGTGTATATTTATATATAAAGACACACACATGCAGTACATATTTACATGTATATATTCATATAATTTATATTATATATAAATATATTTATTTAATATATAAACATACATTTTTCTTCAATATATACATGCATGTCAAATATATATATATATATATATATATATATATATATATATATATATATATATACACACACATAATAAATATACACAGTACACACATATATATTATATCACACATATAGATTAATCGTTGCCCAGCACTAGTTATTTTACATTGTAATAATATTTCATAATATTACTGTTTTTAGTGCATTTTTGATCAAATAAATGCAGACTTGGGGAGCATATGAGAAATGTGTGTGTATTATATATTATTTTAATTTTATTCTATTTTATTTAATTGCCGACAGGCAACTAATTTCCTACATAGCTGTGCTATCTATCTATAGTATATCTAGCCATCTATCGTCTATCTATCCATCTATCTATAGTAAATCTATTATCTAGCTATAGTATATTTATCCATTTATCTATCCATGGTATATCTATCCATAGTACATCCATCCATCCATCTATATATCTATCACATATATAGCTCAAGTGCTTATTTTCTAATCAATAAATACAGTTGAGTGAATGAGGTGTGATTTTTAACAGCGACTGGCTATAAAGAAAGACTCTAGACAGAGGACAACGCCATTGATCTGGAGAAATCTAACCTGCTGTCAGCTTGTGAGTAGCTGTCCCTGATTACATTCATCAGAGAATCAGCTATAGAGGGAAAGGATATTAGGTTTCAGGGGCAGCCATCAATCCAAGTCATTCTTAACCTGATCAAGTACACAACATTTTCCAACCCAACATTAGACGAACACACCAACAGCAATCAACTAGAGCAGCTCAATCTATACTCCAGGGTCACATGTGCTAGCATGAGGATTGAGGAGTGAAGGAGAGAGAATGATGAGAATGCGAAGAGCAAGTTTCTGTACATTTATAGACTCCATGTGCAATAATAAAACCAGGTTTGAATCCACGTGGAAATAGGGAACAAAAGATTTCTTTCTGATTAGATTTGATAAGTATTGACTAGGTAAGATAAGGTGAATTTATATTTCATACCAAATATCATATCTTCATATTTGGGTTGCCCCAAAGACACATGTCCCTTTTAGTATCTATATATTATTTTAAAACAAATGATTTTTAATGAAGCAGCATGAGGTTGTTGGCAAGTCTTATGACAGATCAGTCAGATCCTGTAGCCCCTGAGGGAGACACAGGCCAGTGAGGAAGATCTCTGGAACTTTCTTTGAATTTCATGCATTAAAATGTGTCATCATCATCACCACACTTCAACTGTCAATGATTATATCAGCTATAACTTGTGACTCAAACTGTAACATTAATTTTCAAACTCATAAACGTGGTTTTGCTATACAGAGCTAAAAATGAACAAAACCAGTGATTTCTCATAGACAACCAACTTCAGAAATGTAAAACATTCAGGAAGTGTCTAGAGAGCCATCTTCTGTCTCCACTACTTTTTCGCCTGAATATTTAACAAGAAAATATACAGGACAGGACTTAAAGTTGCCATGAAACAGAAGTGGTAACAGATCTTTTGGTCCATTATTGTTATACACCTATGGGTAATGCGAAATAGAAAAAGAAAAAGAAAAAAAATGTAGGGTAGGAACTTCTATGTATGGGTTGCTGACTGGATTTTAACATGAGTGAGTGTTGTACTCCAATGGATGCTGATGAACTTGAGTTTGAAGAGGCGAGAAGTCTACCATACACATCACCAGAAAGAATTTGTCATTTTACTGGAAGATCCAGTTGTGACAAATTTTGATTAAACATTAGTCATTTTTTAAAAAATGAATGCTTTTAAGAACTGTTGAAAATATGACCTCTAATAGGCCTATGCAGTTAACAGACAGGGTGAACCGTCTTTTCTTGGTGCATAAAAATAAAGTCAGCATAAATTCAATGGATAAGGAGAAGAATTACTTGCTAGAGCAAACACTGGATAGCATAGACAAGGCTAAAATAGCTAAATAATTCATATCAGCAGAAAGGGAACGTTTCCTATACAATCATTTCATGTTGACTTTAAGCTCACACGAGTCTCCCAGTATAGAATCCTAATGAGCACGTTTAATATCATCTACCAACTAATATCATCATGAGAACTTCTTCTGGATACAACAAATACAATTATAAGAAGCAGAACGTGTAATTCACGAAAGAGGAGCTATTTAAAGTTTAAAACAAACTAGCTCCTCATCGAGTTCACTGAACTGACACTAATAGTATTCAATGTATTCATTCTACCGCGATTGATACACCAAACCGTTTATGAATATCTTCTTTTTGCTCTCTATGCTGTCTTTTAGGATTACTCACTATTGGATTCTCCGTAGTCCCCTCGTTCTAGTGACCGCAGGCTTTGTAAATTCACTTAGCTAATTGATTTCAGCAGGAATCACGTTGTTGACTGTCATGTGATTGTACAAGCTTGGTCTTGTTAAGAAACGCGCGAGCCTCGGTCGGAAGAGCAGTGCGAGAAGGGCGCGCACAAGATGAGAGGCCGCTTGGCTGTCAATCATACGATGTACTGGCTGTCAATCTACTGTGACCACGCCCTCACGTCCGCCATGACCACACCCTCACGTCCAAGATGAAGTCGGTAGCACAGAAAGCCGGCCAGTAGAAACTAACTAACTAACTAACAAAACTTAACTCATATTTATCTCAAGAAGTCTTGTAGCATATAAATAACTTGAATATGGCCGAAGAAGTGTTAATTCTTAGTCCAGGCAAAATAACATCGGTAAGTACACAATTTTGTCATTATTTAAATGATGTGTCACTTTGTTATAAATCTGCGTTAGTTTTGTAACTTATTTGTTTTCGTTCTACTTTTGTTCTTATCGTTCTCTTAAACCGTATTATTTATTGCCATCTACGGATCTTCAGTAGTAGTTTAAACATGATTTCTCAAATGACACTTTATTAAAATTTTATTTTAGTAGGCTGTTGAATTTTGGTTGATGAAGGGTTTGTAATAATAGGTTTCAAAAGGTAATGTAATATCAGTAATATTTAGTAATGCAATATTTAATGACACATTTTTCTTTTGTATGATATGGTGTGTAGAAAAAAAAAGAAAAGGCATTAAGTTAATGTCACAACAAGACATTTTCTCAGCATCTTCCCTCACGTGTAGGACTACACATAAGCAACTGTATCTGACCACTTAGTGGGACAAATTAAGTGTTCCACTCATGATCTGAAGTGTAACGACCACTGAAGTCACACCATGAGAAAGCTGTTCTCTCCTTTTCTGACTTGAACAACTTCAGTAGCATTTTAAGATCTCTAGAATAGAATAGAATAGAACAGAATAGAATAGAATGTTCATAAAATATATAAATGAAATATATTTGTTTATAAGACTAAATATATTTATTTATAGATGTATTTTTATGTGTGCCACTGCCACATGCAATTTAAAAACTGTATAGTCCAACACATTAATGGACATTCAAATGTAAAACTATTGTTTATGTACTAAGCACTATTCATCTATATTTTTTATAAAATGTATGTTTTTGTTTAATTTCTGAATTTGTTCTTTTGAAACACCATAAGGCTGCCTGATTCTTTGGCATAAGGGCTCATGCATGGAGGGCTCATAGTTTCAGCCACAGCATTTTAAAGGGGTCATATGATGCGATTTCAATTTTTCCTTTCTCTTTGGAGTGTCACAAGCTCTTGGTGCATAAAGAAGATCTGTAAAGTTGCAAAGACTAAAGTCTCAAATCCAAAGAGATATTCTTTATAAAAGTTAAGAGTCAACCACGCCTACCTAAAAGACAGTATAAGTCATTATAATCAGTAATTATGTCCCCACTGGATGCAACAAATGCCTCGTTTATAATGGGTTTTACTGGTTTTGTCTCGTCACGCATCACAGGCGCACAAGGTATCACAGTATGGTGAGGGGCGTAACATTTCCGTCACACGCTTGAGGTATTCAGCCAATCACAACGTACTGGATAGCTGGCCAATCACAGCACACCTCGCTTTTCAGACCGATGAGCTTTGTAAAAACCAACGCATTTCAGAAACGCGGGGCATAGAGGAGAAACAATAATGTACAGTATGTAGAAAATAATGTGTTTTTTTAACCTTAAACCGCATAAACACATTGCATTACACCAAATACACAAAATAATGTTCTTTTTAGCAACATCATATGACCCCTTTAAAGAAAAAGAAACAACAAAAATAGTTTGCCACTTTAAGAAAAAATAAGGAAAATTACAGCTTACATGCCATAAATATGTTCTTGTTTCTTTTTTATAGCATCTTACCTCATCTCTGCTGGCAGTGGCTTTCCTCACCTCCTTTGGTAGCTCAATGCTGTATGGATACAACTTAGCTGTGGTCAACTCTCCTGCTGGGGTAAGAGCTCACTCAGTACCTCAATTGCCAAAACTGCTCATCAAAAGAAGTAATCAATTGATAACATAGCCAACATATTCCATTCATCACAAAGTTTCTTAAAAGTGGCTTCCAGTAGAGAGATGCACGTCAGGCTCGAGGTTGAAATAAACACAGTGGCCTAAACAGAGGCTCTCCTGAAGCAAGATCTCAGGGAATGTTGCTTTAACATGATTCTGTGCATTCTAGACATTCTTGTTGTAAAAGTGTGATTTCTACAAGGAATTCGGGAATAATTTAAATATTAATATAAACTGATATTTTTATATATCATATGGTACTTACTATTTATATATTAGATTTAAATATATCATAAATAAATCATAATTTTAACCAGAGAGGATATGGATATCAATATGGGACAAAAAGAGAAAGTTATCTTTAGACTTTCTCCAGAAACTTGAAGAAACAAAGTGTTTAAGCCTTATTTTCATTTTTTGTAGATGAGTCAGTTCTATGTTATTTTTTCATCTTGGCTTGTCAGGCATTTTGTGCTGCAGTGGTTGCCTCTAGCAGCTCTTCGTGTATATAAGTAGGGACCTATTTGCCCTGCCCCATTAGCCTGTTAATGACGAAAATATTTAAATTTGCCTGTCTGGTCTCCTGACTGGCTGTTATATACCCTACTTAAGTGGCTTTGTTTTGTTCTGTTTTTCTTGGAACATGATGTGCTAATAAAGAGGATTCAAACATAGAAATCCAAAAATCACTACTGGAAACAGTTGCTTGCTTTTTTTCTTTTCTTTTTTGAAGCAGAAGCTCAATCAATGTTATCAATAATCCACATTTTTTTCTAAACTCAGTTTTAGTTTAGTTGAATCTATTGTTGAGTAAACTGAAAGACTATGTTAAGTTTCCCCAAGTCTATTAAATTATACTGCACTGTTCCAACTAAAGGTATGTAAACTGATTAAATTAAATTAGACTGTGACCTTAAAGCACAGGCAACAGAGAGAGTTGCATAGAAAGAAAGAAAGAAAGAAAGAAAGAAAGAAAGAAAGAAAGAGAGCAGAGCTTGTGACGAGACAGAGGCATGTAAGTCCATGTTGAGGTGTGTTTCACTGAATAGAAGCTTTGAGATTTGAAATATGAAAACTTGAAACTTGAGTTGGGACATGTGAGAAGTAGTCATATGAACTACTTTTATGATACTTTTATACAGATTTTTTATTATTATTATTATTTTGTAGCTTTACAGTCCCTTTTTACTTAAATAATAATGAATGGAAATAAATGAAAACGCACAAGATATCCTTTAAATTTGACTGAAAAAAGGGAAGTACAACAGTTTTTCAGCAAGAGTAAATGCTAACAGTATTTTTGGGTGAACTTTTCACTTTAATTTCTCTCTTTCTCTCTGTCTCTCTCTCACTAGTACATTAAAGACTTCTATAACCGTACAGTGGTAAGTCGCAATGGAACTGGATTAAACGAGGAAGCCCTGACGCTCATGTATTCACTCACCGTTTCTGTGTTTGCGATTGGAGGCCTGATCGGCTCTTTGATGGTGGGCACTCTGGTCACCAAATTTGGAAGGTAAGTCAGGAGGAGACCCATAACATCTGGCATGGTGTGGTCACTCTGCCAGGAAATCCTGTCTCAAGTGTCAGGGCCACCGAGGTAGATTCTTCCTCATCTGTCACCTCACCTGACCGCACTGAACGACTTTGCCTTTGCCTTGTAAATGGCCTTGATTGCACTCTGAAAAGAGGAGACATTTTGTTCTGTCCAGTTAGTTCCAGGTGTCTTTGTTGGTGATTAGTTCAACCAAAAATAAAAATGCTATAATTTATTCACCCCCACGTGGTTCCAAAACTGTATGAATTTCTTTCTTCCGTGTAACACTAAAGAATACATTTTGAACAATGCACTGATCGTGTTCTTTACATGCAGTTACTGTGAATGGAGAATAGAGCTTTCAAGCCTCAAAAACAAGGCAAAAGCTCAGCGAAAATGTGATCTGTGTGACTTGCATCCAAATCATCTGAAGCCATAGGATCGCTTTATCATATGGATCACTTTTATGATACTTTACTGATGTTTTGTGTCTTTTTTTGTAGCTTGAAAGCTTCTGTCTGCATTATGTGTAATTGCATGGAAAAGAGCAAGTACATTATTGTAATTCTCCCTTTAAAAAGAGAAGTCATACCAGTTTGGAACAACATGAGGATGTGTAAATAAAAACATCCTTTGAAATGGCCAAACTCCTCATTTTTATAGCTGTGGTAACATATTGTTGTATAGAGACAAAACTGTTCAATTAACCACTTTGTAACTATGTGCATTTCCTAACTTACTACCTTAAACTTCTATTTTGTACTCTCCAAGGACTCTGGAAGTACTCTTGTCTAGTCTGTTCTGAGTGTCTATGAGTGGCGCCACAAGATTTGACTGCAGACATTTAAATGCAAATGAAAGACAATGATTCATGACCCTATTTATTGTTCTAATCAATTTCAGTCCAGCAAAATGTTTTATAGCAGTACGGTGATCATAACGCAGAACACGGTGCAGCTGTCTGTAAATCAGGGGGAAAGTTTACAACTTGATAGAACTAATCAAGGAATGCAGCTATTTCACCCAGCAGCACTGTCATGGAACATCAGTTATCTGGTTTTGATAGTTAAACTCCCAGGTGGCCGGCTATCGAGCATGACTGTCCTAGCTTAATGAGCAGTGCCAGAGCAGAACTTCACAGTGTTTGCTTCTGCAGGAAAGGAACAGTGGTCAACTCCAGTGTACTGGTGTTCTTAGCAGGATCACTCATGGGGTTCAGCAGGATCTGCGCTTCGCCCGAAATGCTCATCATTGGTCGTTTTATAACAGGAATACATTCAGGTATGTCACAGCTGAAAAATTAGCAGGTATAGCAAAGTAAGTCTTGATGTGAATAGACTCTGACATGCTTTGCTCATCTCCAACTTCCAGGTATCTCTCTCAGCGTGGTGCCCATGTACCTGGGAGAGATCGCTCCTAAAAATCTGAGGGGCTTCCTGGGGCTCATGCCCAGCATTTTCATTTGTGCTGGGGTTTTCTTAGCTCAAATCTTGGGCCTGCATGAACTTTTGGGAATGGTACAACTGGGAACTTAACATCAATGAACAATTTAACATCGTACAGTTACATTGCTCTTCTGTTTTCATAATAGTTATGAAATAGAGTTCAGTATTCTGTTTTAACTTGTGCTGTTTTGTTTGACAGGAAGAGCACTGGCCCCTGTTTCTCTCTCTTGTGGTTGTCCCCACCTTTATCCAGCTGATGCTCTTACCGTGGTTTCCAGAAAGCCCACGCTACCTGTTGATTGAGAAGCACAATGTTCATGCCACTATCACCGGTGAGAGAAATGCTTTTGATTTAGATTTTAGGCATTTTTCTAAAACCATCCAAACATCAAATCTACCCTGTTTTTTTTTTTTTTTAAATACTACAGTATATGTTATAGATCATCTTATTAATCTGTATTTTTGTCTTAATTATTAGTAAACATTTTTGTAAACATCCTTAAAAAGAATGAAATAATTTTATTTTTTTTACCCCATTGTCATAAATCTGAAAAAAGTGCTTATAATATATTAATACAATAAGATATGTTTTGCTTTAAAAAAGTAAAAAAAAAAAAAAACAATTAATGGGATAAAATAAACATAAATCAGCATATTCTCTGATAGACTTTTATCTTGTGCTGTTTTCCTTCTTAAGTAAATTTAAGTTTATGAATAATTAGTTATTTTTACTAGAAAACAAGATAAAGATTATGTTTTTTAAAAGTATTATTTTTAAGTAAGTATTTTTTTTCCTTTAGTTAGTTAATTGGTCATCATGAGGTGATTGTATTGGTGGGATATTGCAAAGGATAAAAAAGGCAGCTCATGCTAAAAACTTTATCAGCTGACCCCTGATATAGATGAACATTAAAGCCAATAGTTTGTGTTCTCTTTGTTGGTGCAGCCTTGAAATGGTACAGAGCCAAATGTAACATCCAGGCAGAGATAGAGGAGATGCAGGAGGAGCAACGCTCTCTGTCCTCAGTGGAGACCGTGTCTGTCTGGCAGCTGATACTGGATCACACTGTTCGCTGGCAGGTCCTATCCGTGGTGGTCATCAACATCGGTATGCAGCTGTCTGGCATTGATGCGGTAAGATCAACATCCTGGTTAACATATAGAGCTGACTACACTGCAGGTTTTGAGATTTGAGTTTTGACTCCTTTGTAATGGAAAGGTAATGATATGAACAATGTGAACAGTGATGGGATCTGGGCATGGCCAATATACAGTATTTAGCCTCTAAAGCCTCACAAGATTTCTTCCAACATCAAATAAACAGCAGGTAACCAAAGTGGTTTCAACCTGCACAGCAGAGCAGTGGCTCTTTCTTTATCCTTCAGGAATCATATTACCTTCTTGAAATAGTTTCGTTTAACTTCAGCTTAATTATTCAGATGATTAAGAGGACGGAGGACAGAAACCTCACTTTTTATCCATCAGAGCTTAACAAATTACAATCTCTTTTTAAGTGTTTATGCAGTCTAATTTTCACAGCCCTGCTATAGTGATAAATAAAGGCTATTATTCAAGCAAATTAGATGTATTTTTTAATTGTTACATCGTTAAGATGGTGATTATAGTGATTAGGCTGATCTTTTTTGATCTATAAACACTTCCTTTAAAACAGAACTAACAATTTAACAATTAGCTTGTGATTCCAGAAAAAATATATGTTTTTTTTTTACCAAATAGTAGTTTGATGGTAGTGTTTAAGTTAGACCTGTCAGCTGACACCATTCCTTTATACTTGCCACTGCAGTGCTCTTTAATGGCATCTATATTATGATCAGAATCAGGGTTATGAATAAGAATTCTTATGCATCTCAGCAAAAACACACTGTGCTATTAAATATATTCTCCGAAATGAATTCTGCAAAGGTTTCTAGCATCACATTAAAAGGTTTTACCAGTATAACATACTGTGTATTTGTTATATAATTTTTTCTTTCTATAGAAATGTCTTATATAAATTGTATTGTTCTGAAATGTTGTTTGGTTGGCAGACTAATTCCTCATGTAATAATGAGGATAAAGACCGATAGAGAGCTCATTACCAGGCCCATACGGAATCTGCGTGCACAGAGCTCAGCAGAATTCAAACAGCCATCATTCGCAAACTTCTGCATATTCCCTACTCCTTGCTTGTTGTTCATTTAATCATTAATTTGATGTTGGCTAACAGTGCAGTACTCTCAGCTCTGTTTACCACATTACATTCTGCAGAATTCCACAGATTATGCCACAAAATGAAGAAAAAAATGCTGATTTTGTCTGGAGTTTGTCAAATTGCAATTTCTATTTCTGTCATGTCTTTACCCCATCTGATTTCCACAACCAACGACAAAACAATAAATAAAAGCCATGATCTCAGTGGTGATTCATCAATTTAATTCATTTCCAGTCATTGACATTCATTCAACTGATTCTGAAACAAAACAAAATTGAGCATCTCATTTCTTTTCTATGAGATTTGAGACCTGAACATGACAATGTTTGGGACTTACGTTATTCAGTTGTTCTTTACAAAGATTGTTATAAAATAAACTAAAATGTTTACTCACTAGACAAGAGAACAGCACTTGATCTGGCTACAAACCAGCCTTAACCTTAGCCTTAATTTCCCAAATCATTAATACATCTTGTCAAAGTACGTGAGCTGCTGATGTCAAATCCAAGGAGGACTCTTCATGTTTGCCCTGTGGGGTTTTGATATCAAATTTGAATATTAAATGACATTGACTGTTGGGCCCTTAAGTGGCAGGTGACCCTGTGAGCGTCTGTGTGTATGTATTCAGTGTAAATGTGGCTGACAGGTGGTGAGTCTTGGCTGACTTCAGCATGAGCAGCAGGAGAGAGGCAGGCCGTGTGTGTCCTCTACAGTCCCAGCAGCTCTCAAACCGTCTGTGTTCCCTCTGATTACCCCCCTGCCTAACCTCTCACACAGCCCTCTAGCTCTCAAATTGAATCTGAAGTGTTGTACACCGTAACCGCTCGTCGTAGTCACGATATATGCCACCTGTACAAGCCAAAATCACTGTCCTTTCACTCTTCTCCTCAGATCTGGTTTTACACCAATGACATCTTTGAGAACGCTGGAATCCCGGCCCCTGAGATCCAGTACACGACTGTAGGAACTGGAGCTATAGAGATCGTTGCAGGCCTCATAGGGGTGAGTTTTCATATTCCACCGACGCTTCCAATGTGAAAATTGTCTTGATAGTGGGAAAAGGCTATCTGACAGGGTTATATAGTGACTCTAAATAGTTTATTAGACATCACTTGGTCTATTACTTCACTAGAGTTGCTGCATTTGAAAAAGAACGTCTCTTCATATCTCAGTCATTTTCATTTAGCTTTGCCCTCAATCTTTCCAAGCTCACGTTGTGTATTTTTCTGCTGTGACACACATAAAAATCACTGTGTAAGATGGGCGTTAGAGAGACTGATGTGTCTTGTTTTTGCCGCCTCCTTTCTTGGGTCACATCTCAGAGCTGTAATGAAGGACAGATACAGTCTCTCTCTCCCAGTTGCGTTGCTTAGCCGGGATTTAGTGATGCACCAGCAGCAACCAGAGAGAAAGAGGCACGCTGTTAGTCAGAAGAACTCATTGCTGTCAATGTCAATTGGCCCTCACTCGGGAGGCGAATGGCACACGAGAGGAAGGCTAGAGATTGGTTATAAAATTACAGCTATTCATTCTTCTGTCAGCTTCACCCGCCTTTAAGTCAACAGTGCACAGCTTTAGCACTCAATTTTAGCAGCACTTAATGAAAAAACAAGGTTCCACTTTATGTTTCTGCGACATTTTCTTTCAAAAAAGCACCGAAAGTCTTCCTTTCAAGACAGTGGTGACTAATTAATCCGATCAAGACAAAAAGGAAGCGCCTATTGTGAACATCCACATTGCATCTCTTGTTTTTCATTCAGTGTTTCACCATTGAGCGTCTCGGGCGAAGGCCATTGATAATTGGAGGCTTTGGTGTTATGGGAATGTGTTGTGCTGGGATAACACTGTCTCTCATTCTTCAAGTAAGTGAAATATTGTTAATAAAGTGGAAAAATACTTCAAATCTAACTTACATTCACTGCCAATTGAAATAATCGTTGGCAAAACTGACAAGTGATATAACACTTTTTTTCACCTTTTGCTACTATCATGTTTTCAGACACATGTGCCTTTTATGAAATATGTGAGTGTGGGGTGTGTGGTTGGGATCATTGCTGGATTCTGCATCGGGCCGGGTGAGTTCTTTGTGTCTGTCACTCTTTCTTCTTCTCTTAATCTATTTATTAAAGTGATCAACATGGCTGCATCACTTTCAGTCATGCTCGGGCACATTCAGTAGAGCACTGCTTCAGTTGGATGAGTAGTTGTCTGCTCTTTGACCCTGAAATCCCAGATGACGCCTTCAAATAGTAAAATAGCGACACCTGGGGGTAGAATTTTGAAAAGCAAGCGCAACTGCAGTTCATTATAAACCTCAGTATTTATTTGTGCAGTAGGTTTTCGTCATATTTGGATTTATTTTACAGACATATTTTGTCTATATTTAGTATATTCATATTTTATTTGTTCAGAATAATTTTAAGACTTTCAAACTTCAGACTTTCTATAATGTGTAATGTTATATATAATGTTTATTATTTTTGTAATTTATCAAATTTAGAATTTATTTAATAAAAATCTGACTTCCAGAGTTTATTAGGATTAATGCTATATATCCTAATCTATCCTTGCAAAGCATGATTATTCCATTAAGATTTCTTACACTGTATTTTACATTTTATTTCATAACTATGTTTTATTTCCATTTCATTTATTTCAAAATTTTAAAAACAACATTAACTTACATATTACGTAACAGTTTAACCATTTTTTTCTGTGAGCACAGTCAGAAGCTACATTGTACTAATACAAATTTAGGAGTTGATTAGTTTACACAAAAATAGAATATGATACATATATGATTTTGAACCACAGTTTTTATTTATATATATATATATATGAATTATTCGGTAATATTTTAGACAGAGAACAGGATACAGACGCCTTGGAAATTAAATGCATCTTGACTAAATTACATTAAATTGATATAATGATAAATTGTACTGTTGAGGAGAAGATGTTGGCATTTTAAGGAGTTTCAAAGATCAAAGTATGAAAGTTAAAGTGTGTACTTTCCTCTATTAGTGCTGCATGAGCATTAGACTCATAGATTATGCGCACAATAAGAGCAGAGAGGAGTAGCTCTGCTACAGTGATGAATGAGACTACAAGTGCTTTACTGAGTTGATGCATTATCCAACCCAACTCCAAAATCTATAATTCATTCTCAGGCCCCAGTCTCAATCGGTGTAATTACGTCTTTAATTAGGATTTTTTTATGGCTCATTGTTCATAAACAATGATGAATATGGCTTTTTAAGACAAAATCCTGCATGAACAATGAATTACAAGCAGAGTTCCTTATCAATTTAACTGCAGCACGCCTCCTGCTGCAATTATCACGCACAAATAATGAAACCATCGCTTGGCTTGTTCTGAATTCATTACATTTGAAATAACACCTTGTGCCTCCTTATTTTTCACTTGTAACCAAAAGGGATTAGAACTTAAGCAGTGGAACAATCTCTGCTTCCTGCATATTGAGATAACGAGCTCTTCATAAAGCTAGTTTATTATCCTCCCTCCAAGAACTGTTGCACTACAGAAGAGCAATGCATACATGCATGTGCATAAAATGCATTCATAATATGCACTCATTTGAGTTTTATTAGGCTAAAAAAAATATGACCGCTCTAGGTTTCACAGCACTTTTTCTCTGAGTAGGTAGGCGATTAAACATGAAAAATAAAGATGACGTCACAATATATCATTAGAACGAATGTGTCTGTTTTTCAGCGGGTGTTCCGTTCCTGATCACAGCTGAGCTCTTCAAGCAATCCCATCGTCCTGCCGCATACACTGTGGGAGGATCTCTTAACTGGATGTCGAATTTCACCATCGGCTTTATCTTTCCGTTCCTTCAGGTATCAAATCCATTCAATGCAGTTAAAGCCAAAGGTACACAGAGTATAATCCGAAAAGGGTTTTCCAGGGTTTGTCAGAGTCAATCATTGTGAAATTCAATCATCTTCATTTAATTCAGTTGTTTTAAAAAGGAATAACTTCGTATTTCTCTGCTGCAGATGTCTGCTGGGTCCTACTGCTATCTGGTGTTCTGTGCCATATGCGTGTCAGTGGCCATCTACGTGTACTTTGTTATTCCGGAAACTAAAAATAAGACATTTGTAGAGATTAGTCAGATGTTTGCTACAAAAGAGGCTGTGGAAGAGAGCCAGGCCCTCACTCATCCGGACCAGCTCAAACTGAAAAAGATGAATGGATATGGTTCACTTGAATTCGACAGTTCTTCTTCCTGTCCTTAAACTCAGAAGAGGTTTAGGAATTAGATCAGTTATCAGCCATGCATTAAGAAAGGCGCAGTTAAGTGAATCTTACTTTTGTGCGCAATGGGCTCAGACTAACAGAAGGTCTGTTTCTCCTTATAACAAAACAGGAGCTGACTTAGTTTTGTAATGATACTTAAACACCCACAGCTTTGTCTTACTTTGTATGCAAGAATAGTGCCATATACATGTGATACCACATGTATATTGTTACTGAGAAATCACAAACTATGTTTTTTCACTATTTATCATGTTTGTGTTATGAAAGAAATTCCTTCATGTATGTAGGCCTTATACATATTTTTATCATTATGAGAGTATATACTCTCTCTCTCTCTCTCTCTGTCAGTTGTAGGGGAGGGCCAAGCTCATGATTGGGTGGTCCAGACGCAGCATGGCCCTGTTGATCCAGGTCTGTTTTATTTCCCACAAGGCAGAGCTTCACTATTTTCCACTGATATGACTTTGAAGAACCTGCACCATTGCAGATAGTACTTATATTTTAGCTTTCATTCACTGACTTGCACTGATTGGAGATAGTGAGCACGGGTAATGCCCACTGAATCTAGTTTTGTAGAATAAAGTCACTCTTAAGTCGTCACCAACTCTGCGCAGCTCTAAATACGGCAGCTCATATTTCACCGTGAATTGATCCCCTGATGGAATGAGTCTCTGTGTCCTGTAGGTCAGCAGGAGGAGAGGATGCTGGTCTAATTAGCAGCAGAGGAATCTTCTGTCGGCCCAACACCTGTCACCACAGGCTCGACTCTGCCCTCTGCTGTCCGGAAGAGGAAGACGAACAAGGTGTCTACAGCAAGTGAATGTGAAGGTATGCTGTATTTATAGGCACATGATCCTCTTCAGCATTTGGAACACATTTATTAGACAATAAACCATATATTTAGAAACAAAAACCGCCAATATGCATGCACCGTATGAATGTGTCAAGATGTGGTAGCAGAATACCCACTTCCGAGCAGACATTTTGTCATAATGACAATGGCAGGAAGCGGGAGAATATTTCAACGCTCCCACTCCCACTGTCACCTCATAAAGAAACAAACACACACAGTACCCTCACACAGAAGACCTGCTGCTCGCTCCAACATTTTAATTAATGACAACAGATTTTCTTCTCATAAGTGCTTTAATGTGGCTTATTGCTGTAGCAGTCCCCTTGGCCGTGGAAATATTATGTTGACGGATGTGCTGTGTCGCTGGGACTCCCTGGATGGAGGCAGCTGTCAAGCCCGAGATGATAACATTAAGGCGAGGGAAAGTGATGACAAATGCCTGTTATCAGCGAACGAGGCCAGTGACAAATCGAATTGCGGCTCCCAAGAACCCCCATTACATCGTAATAAAAAAAGATTGATGGTCCTCTCTGTCAGGACCTCTGTTAATGCGATTTCGACTGGTCTCTCCGGCTTCCAATTAAGATGGCGAGGAGAAGGAGGGAGAGAGAAGCGACTACACACGACCGACTAATTGGATCTGAGAAGCCAAAGGCGTTCTCTCGTTCTTTTACTCTTTCTTTCCTCTCTCTCTCTCTCTTCAGCTGCTACGCGTGCTTTCTCTCTCACTCGTGGCAGCGCAGTCTGGAGCGAATGCTCTTGCATTCCGTTATTTCAGGATTTATGGCTGGAAGATGGGGATGCAGACTGCGCTGCCGGTGATGGGGAGCGCTGTCTCACTGCCAGCTCCTGCATACAGACAGGCACAGATGGGAGCGGAGACGCAAACCCAGCCAGTGATGAAACGTCCTGACAAACAGTGGGACAGACAGAGAGACAAATAGCTCCATGTGAGCCGCTTGCCATGCAATTAAGTAAATAAGGATTGACTGTGTGTCAGTGGTGGGCTCTGAGTACGTCATTCTTCACTGATGTCTGTATGCCCACTGATTTCATTACCACTGAATGCTTGTTATGCTCCTCAAGGACTTTTTGAAGATTAGGTGGTGACCGACACCGTGGTGGTTAAGCAAAGAGGGTCGCCCACCTTATAAAAAGATCCTTTCGCAATCACATTAGGTTGACCTCAAAATTGATAGGCCTGTATTTGATTATCGTCAATTTGAACGTTTGTAGCTAGGTCACGTCTGTGCCGGGGACAATATCAGATCCTCTGGAAGCCTGCCATCTGAAAATTGTAGACTGACCTATAAAAGAAGGCACTGTCCATCAGCTCATTCTCCAGAGAAGCCTCCATGGCTCCTCTGTGACCTGAGGATTCATTGAATGATATAGGAGGTTTTATTGTGCCAAGCTTGTAGTTTTCGTCTGAGCTGTGCAGCCAGAGGGGAGTCATTTTGTCATTTTGACAGAACCTTCAGATCTTAGTGACATGAAAAGGGGGTTGTGACCAACCAATATTTCCACTGCCGTTTTACTTTAAGTGTTTGTTTTTATTGTATTAAACCTAGAGTTTTGTTGGGATTGACTAATTATTTTGATTGGCTCAATTGTGATTGGCTCAAACCTTGACTTTTAAATATATCTTATTTTATTTGATTGTACTATATATTTTATTTAATTGTATTATATATTTTAGTCATTTTATTTATATTTTATTTAAATTAAACCTTTAAAAAAAGACATGGTTGTGATCAGCTTCAACCTTGTTTTTTTATTTATTAAATATTTATATAATTTTTTTTACATCTTATATGATACACTTATATTTGTTTACATTATTTTATTTGAGACTACTGCAGTTGCATTTTTTAAGTAAACCTAATGTTTTATTGATCCAAAAAATTGGGTTATGATTGGCTCAAACTTTTTGAATGCTTGAGTATTTATTTTATTTTTGTATTTTGTATTTTGTATTTTTTCAAATTGCAGTTTCATTTAAAAAAAAAAAAAGCTGTAAAGCTGCAAATGTTTTTATGCAATGTGACTTGAAAACTTACTGTGAATGAATGTACTTTATATATAGTGTACGCCTTCCCTGGGAATCAACCCATGACCTTGGTGTTGCTAGCACATGTTCTAGCAGCTATGCAACAAAGCTAGAAGAAACCACAGACATTCTCCACATAAACATTGACCCTCTATTCTGTGTGTACATCAAATTTGCCTGCTAGTGAGAGTATTTTGCACGCAAATATCTATCATGAAATTCTGGTTTGTGATTCATTCCGAGTCGAGAGAATTAATTTCGCTGAGCAACATGCGCTCGTTTGATGAATCTGGCCTGTTGAGTTTATGATGATCTAATAAGCTCATTTTGTGGCTTAGCTTTCATCACTCGGCCTCTGCTCAGAGCAGAGCTGTGAATCCAGGGCTAGGGAGGTGTGTGATGGATGGCCACAGTCTGGCCCCTACCTCGCCCCCATCCGGCTGGAGCTCCCGACAGCCAGGCCGAGGTTAGGGAGACAGAGGAGAGAGATCAATTCTTTGAGCACAGGGAGAAATTAGGCATGAAATTAAAGCGAGCTACTGCTGACCCGCAGCCTGATCCGTACTGCAGTTAAGCCTTCATTTCACCCTCTCTATATGATGACCACAAAAGCAGGGGGCCACTCATGTCCATTTGGCAATGTCCAGGGTAGAGGCTACACCGAGAAATAGAGACAAAAGCAACAGACGAGCCCTGCCTAAGATGGCTGCCAGTTTCAGCGCTGATGACCCGCCATTACTTATACTGCTTGAGACCAAGTGCAAGGTCAGTTCAATCTAGCCCCACCATAAATCAATGCACTAGTGGAGAAGCCAAGGTTACAGGCCCTGACAGCCATCACTGAGGAGAGGGTATTTATAGACAAGGAGCGAGAAGGCTGCTTTTTGAGTATCTGTGTGTGTGTTTCTGCATGTTTGCTCATGAGTGTGTGAAAATGTATTTGTGTACCTGCACCTGTCTTTATGCATTATTATGTGAGTATGTATCTGTATGTTGATTTATTAGTCACTTAGGAATAGGAAAATGGGAGAAGGTCGTTGGAAAGATGGAAAACATAAGGATTTCTGTGTTCGATTTATTGCAAATTCAGTAGTTGCTGTTGCTTGAATATTACAGAACTAATAATAAGGAAACAAAATGTGTTGCAAATGTACATTTGCATTCATATACATATGCAAAAGGGCAACGGGGAACGGAGCACAAAGGCTGTCTGGTGTGCCACCTAGAGTCTGCCGTCAATGACAGCACCAAAGTGTTATTACTTCAGTTGGGCACTAAAGAGATACCTAGAGCTACTGTTTTGTCCTCTAGAGATGAGATGTAGATCAATAAATTTATTAAAACTGATAGAGCTATAATAAGATTTAGAGCTATAATATTTATAACATTAAAATCACATATTGATGCATCACAATGGACTACTAAATATTGGGAATCATTTTTTAAACTGAACTTTAGGTATGATTGGTTAAAATCAAGGACAAACATAACATACTGTCGCAAAGATCTGATTGTACTGTGAACACACATATATGTCATTATTATAAACAAAGGCTGCTTATATTAAAGATGCTATTTCTAATTAAACCTAGTTTTTTGTTGATCACATGACTGTGATTAGCTCCAACCTTATTTTTTTATTTATTATATTTCTAAATATATATTTTATATTAGTATATATTTCATTTTATTTTGTGCGCAACTACTGTCAAATTGAGGTTGAATTATTAAACTATTTTTATCCAAAACAAAGTCTTATTGAATTCTTAAATATTTGTGTTAAGTAGTTACCAGACACTATTCTTTATTTATTTATTTACAGCCTGATAAAACTATATAACTCATAATATTAATTTTCATACTGATGCAGCACCACTGACTATTAAATATTGGTAATACTTTTTATTTCTCAAACTTGAATTTTAGGCATGATTGGTTAAAATCAAAGACAAACATAGCAAATACTTTCCGTACCCACTGTATATATATATATATATATATAAATAAAGGTAAAAAATCTTCTTCCCCAACAAACTACCTCATAAAAGTCCTAGTTACTCAGTTTAAAATAGAACTAGATTTTTACATTTTCTGAAGAAAATGTGATTTAATTGTAAATATACAATATGTGACGTGTTTAAATATCTTGCCTAAAAAGCAAAGTTTGAAATGTCAATCCTGTCTGTAGCACGACCACAGTGACACGATGAATTTTAATGCTTAAGGTTGGTGCATTTAAATCCCAGAAATCAAACATGAGCAATAGTAGGCCTAATAGTGATGAATATGTAACTAATGAATATGTAAAATTACAGAAACTCCATGAACATCAACACAGAGAGTGTCACATCCCTTTTTCTCTGTCTCTCTTGATCATTTGCATGTTTTAAAACTCAATCCTCCACCATTCTTTTTGTCAACATGCCAGCAGATAGCTGTCAAATATTACACGTTCCTGCTACTTAGCTGCCAAGTCTCTTAAACAACTCACTGACAACTCTCAAATCAGTGTGAGGAACACCGGATCTTTAGCCAAGAGACCTATAATATCTTGTGTATTTCTCCTAGAGATCGCAGGAAATGCATATGCATGTTTCTTGATGTAAAATATGCATTCACGTCTGGTTTCCTGCAGATATGTTTGAAAGATAATTCGAATATACATTTGTGACTGGTTTCAGAGATGTCATTTCTTTTCCCTTTTTTAACTGAGAAAGCTTTGCCTTTGTTTTGATCCTGTAGTGATCCAGATCTAAAGATACAAACCGGTTTCTTTGGTGTTTGGTCGTCTGTTGTGTATTAGAACAGAAACTTATTAGCAATGCAATCTTGGTCACATCTTGGAAGCATCAACATTTCTAGCTTTATCTTGGTCTTGATTTAATTTCATGGTTCTGTAAAGGATTCGCAAAGTGGAAACACCTTAACATGCCTCTCTGTTTTCCTTTGCTTTGTATGTATTGTAAAGTGCATGTTTTCACAGCATTATTAGCTTACTGGTCATTTACTGAGCAAAATACCACTTGTTACTTTTAACAAAGAATCTAAATCCAAAGTTGTCACACGTTTCAGATTAATAAGTAAGAGCTTGACACTTCATTCAGTCTGTTTGGTTTTTGTGTCTAAGTTTGCTGGTCTTCTAATGATGTGTTAATGTTTCTTTTTGACTAGGGAGACGGTTGTCTCAAACTGCAGTGATGCTAGCAGATGCAGCTGTATGTTAACATTTAATCTATTATTGTGAATATGATCTTTTCTTGTGGTGTCATTCCCAACTGGACACTAGAGGGAGCTCAGGGAGCACTCTTTAAACTAAAGGGAGGTCAAAAGTCAAAGGTTTCTCCCTGGAAATCAGACTGTTTGCCTGAGTCCCAATGTGCATACTATGCATCCTAAATTCTATGTGATCTTAATCATTTTCGATACTATTTAGGGCAGATAGGGTGGATAGTATGCACATTGGGACGCAGGGATAGAAATGGAATTTTAACATACTTAATACTGTATGGTTTTTTTAAATACTACTTAGTATATTAAATAGTACACAGTATGCCGTTATAAACATTTCAATCAGTAGTATGCTATATTGTTGTTACATGAGCTGATCTCATTTCATGTTTAATACTGTCAGTGCTGTAAAATTATAATTTCATAAATAATCTTTTATTTCTGAAGAATCAAAATTATTTCAGAAATAGCTATTTTATGTTTTTTTTAATTATTATTTTTATTCAATTTTTTGAAAACTTCTGGCGGATCAAACAATGAGTCAAGGGCAGATATTACTTACAGTTAATTTGTTACATAATGGAAGGTGAAATTAGTGAATTGCATTGTGTGATACATTATTTCACATAATTGTATGCAATTTGTATTCTAGACACTGACGAATGTAGTAGATACTCCATGCGCTATATTCAGAATAGCATACTACATACTATTTGTGCCATATTTTTATTTGTTAGAAATAGTAGTATGGCTAGCATGCTATTCTAAATTAGTGTCCTTAGTTTCACGCTCATAGCACTTTAAAATACTACCACATTCTTATAAGTTTAATTAAAGTTGTAGAATTTGCTGCTTGCTTTTTATCATAATTTTTTTCTTACTTCTTGACTCTACTGGCAAATGGCAATATTACAAAATTCTTGTGAAGCGTTAGCTTTCTTTGAGGGGTCAAGAAAAAAAACAGTGATGCCCAACCTTTATTCATTCACAAATGCCGGAAGACATTTTACTGTCCTAATTTACAACGTCAAAACAATAAGCCAATACACAGCTTGAATACGCAAGGTACATGTGTCTGAGTACAGTCTTCTCTTTTATATGTCTCTAAAGGGAGTTTACCTAGAAACTTATTTGAAGTCATTGTATTTCCATTCTTTTTGTGTAGTGGGCCTAAATTTCAACAAGTAGTGATAGGTCGCAACTACCTGTAACGGCGGAGTATAACCAAAGAAAAAAGAGCCTTGAATGTCTGCCCTCTACGAATGACAATAAGCACAATTTCCCAGTTTGCATTGTGGCCTGTAGTCAGCGAGTGTGAGCTGGATTCTCTCTCAATCAGACAGGGAATTTCTTTCACCCCTTAGGTGGCACTTTACAGCTCTTTAAAGTGAAAACAATGAGAAGCTGTAACCAGCCAGGAGTTATTAAGTGTTCTTGAAGGCTAGTGCTTTAACCTTTAATGGTCCAGGTCAACTGCTCAAAATCAGGACAAATACTCTTTCGTATTACCTCACAGACTCTCCAACACACCTGAAGAGCCACATTAGTATTAAAAGGACAGTTTACCCAAAAATTCTGTCATCGTTTATCCACCTTCACGTCATTCCAAACCTGTATGACTGTCTTTGTTACAACAGTTTTGCCCCTACAATAAAAGTCAATTGGGTCCAAAACAGCACTGTATAGACAAAAAACACAGAATATCTTCTTTTGTGCTCTGCATAAAAAATTAATTCTTGTTTTCAACTGATTTTGCCAGTACAATGAAAGTCAACGGGGTCCAAAACAACACTGTATAGACAAAAAAACACAAATAAATTCATACAGGTTTTGACATCAGTTCAGCCAAAGATGAAAATTCTGTCATAATTTACCCTCACATCATTCCAAACTTTTGTATGACTGTCTTTGTTTCAAAGGTTTTGCCCTACAATGAAAGCCAGTGGGGTCCAAAACAACATTGCACAGACAAAAAAACAGGTTATAATTATAACCGAATACAGGTTTTGATGTCAATTCACTAAAATATGCAACTTCTGTCATTGTTTACTCACTCTCATGTCGTTCCAAACTTGTATGACTTTTTTTCTTGATTTCAACTGTTTTTGCCTGTACAATGAAAGTCAATGGGGTCCAAAACAACAAAGAATAAAAAAAGAATATCTTCTTTTGCCTGCCACATAAGAAAATAAAGTCATACAGGTTTGTAACAACATGACAATGATGCAGAATTTTTGGGTGAACTATCCCTTTAAGACATCATTGTTTTTGGCCAATCAAGAGTCTGCTGTGATTATTAAGGCATTAGATGCAGGATCAGGAGTAAGTGGCAGTGATAAGTGGGTACACTGTGGTGGTCAGGATTGCATATCTGAAAATGTTGTCTGAAGTCTCTAATTAACACAGGCAAACAGGCATTCCCACTGCAGCAGGTGCTGAGAAAATGCCCTAATTGTGTGACGATGAATGGCTTGTGTTAAGAGAGACATCATCTGCTGGATAAGTACGTGTGTTTGTGGGTGTACGTGTCATAGTGAGTACTTCTCACTACATAGCACATTATAGGATGACTTTTTTGGGAATTAAGTGAATGGCTGGGAAAGCTGTTGCGGTTCTGTTCACCACCCAGACTGCTTTTTAGTCCCTAGAAAGTGACTGTATTAACAGAAACACACACTTAGCTAGACTTACAAACATCTCTGTAAATCAGTCCCACACATAGAGTAATATGCACCGCAGGGAGCCGTGCTTAAGAAAAAAGTACTTAAGTATTTGAGAAAAATCAATTTTCACATGCACAATGCCTACGACTTCCACCTGGGAAGCTTGGCAGCTGCTCAACTTGTTTAATGTCCCACCTTATAGATCTATATACTTGTAGAGCATAAAAATAATAAAGTGTGTGAAACTTGTTTGATATGAGTGTTGGCTACAGCGTGCTGAAGTCACACTTCCGTAAGCCGTAAAGGGGTGTGGAGGACATATTTTTGACTGTGAGTTCCAGATGTTTATTATCCTCAACATGTCAGAGGAACCTCCAAACAATTTGTCAAAATCATTTTTTTTGGACATTCAACACTTGAAAGGCATGAGGCAGGTTGTCTTTAGGACAGTTGTGACAGTGGCTGTTATGTGGAGATAATATCCACTGTTCTACATCTGGAGCAAGCTGGGAATGCAATCCCAGAATAAAAAAAGACCACAGAATTGTCAGTTTTCCTTATTTTCGCTCATCTAAATCATTTTAATCGTTCCAAGTTTGGAACCAGCTGACAAAGGGAGAGGAACAGAGAGAAACAAACCCTCATGACTGTTTTATTGTTTGGGGACCAGAGAGCCCTATAAATTATGTGTAAAATAATAAATGTAAATTCAAAATAAACGTTTTTTCCCCTGCAATTTCTTTCAATATGTTCCAAATCAAAACCCAGGAAGATGGGTTTTATTTACATTTTACTCCTCTGTTTTACCATGAAGTAGGCATAAGAAATGTAATTGAAATGTAATTACATTTTCAGAAATGTTATTGTATTGTTGCTTGTCATGCAGCCAAAGCTGTTTATGGGTAAGATTTTTGTTCACCAAGGCTGCATTTATATGATCGAACAGTAAAAACAGTAATATTGTGAAATATTATTCCAATTTAGAATTACTGTTTTCTATTTTAATAGATATTCATTTATGTTTTAAAAAAATTACTGACCACAAACTTTGTAGTGTACAGTAGAAAAATGCAATAATGCAATGCAAAATGCAATAAAATAAATCAGGAGTATATCTATACAGTGTATACACCAGTCATGGAATATACAAAACATATGCAATGCCTTCATTCTAATTAGAGAATAAGACCCTTTTTCATGGAGGCAATTTAAAGCATTTAAAAATTTAATTTAAAAAAATCATTTTGACATTTTGTTTATAATCAGTTCTCAGGATCAACCTGATACTACTTTTTAAGCTATTAAAATGGCCCTTTGGCTTTTTCCGACCCCCAAACAGCAAATGAGGCTTGAGTTTCACACTGATCTCTCTTTTCAGCAAGTGAAAACAACACAGTAGTAGATGGAAAACATTATTTCCCCCATATTTGTACTAAACAATCTACAAAATGATCACTTCTTTCCTCTCCTTAATTTAATGATCTGTCCCCATTGTGTGGCCGAGGACATGTCCCCAATGAATATAGAGTCTCATTGTAATACTCCCAGTTGTCTTTTTCAAAGTCAGGCTAATAACATGTTTATACCCAGCAGGAGCCTTTTCATGTTGTATTTATGAGCTAGCTGCACTTTACATATTCATTCTGCAGCTGTTAAACAATTGCCGGCGGGCTGCCGGGACTCTCCGTACTTCTTTCCTCTCCTTAATTTAATGATCTGTCCCCATTGTGTGGCCGAGGACATGTCCCCAATGAATATAGAGTCTCATTGTAATACTCCCAGTTGTCTTTTTCAAAGTCAGGCTAATAACATGTTTATACCCAGCAGGAGCCTTTTCATGTTGTATTTATGAGCTTTACATATTCATTCTGCAGCTGTTAAACAATTGCCGGCGGGCTGCCGGGACTCTCCGACCCTACAGCTTTTCCAAAGCCACCTACCACTCTGATTCACAGCTGTGGGACCGGACCCTCACATCATTCACGCAGAGCATGAGAACTGGCTGCAAATACGCCATTATATATTTACTCCAATGAATTAAGTGGAATTCGGTTCGTACATACCAGTACATCAACATCTCACCCCACTTCACAACAGCACTCCAGTGGAGAGGCTAAACTTAGTGCAGTGAACCGCCGCGTTGACAGTGCAGACATCAGACATTTTGCTCAGCCCTACCAGGTCAGAAAGCGACTCTGAAGTGACATGAGAGTGACATACACAAACAAGGGAGAGCGGAGGCCAGGACTCGCTCTAGTACACCTTACCCGGTTGCAGAAAGAAGCGTGGGAACTGGGGAGGGGGGTGGTGGGGTTACTGTAACAGCACAGCCCTCGACTCTACAGGCCTCGTTCAACACAAACAGGGCATCCCCAGGCTCCGGGAGACAGGCAGGGCAGATAGAAGGCCAGTGATTGATTAGCCTCCCCTGCTAGCACATTGACAGCTCGTGTCGAGGATCCAGTGAGTCCTGTATCAAATGTATCAACCGCTCGCCAAAACAGTTCTTATTTCAGTCGGTCCCCTCCCTCCTCCCTCTTGCTACTGCCAATGCATCAACTTTAAAGAGTCTCATTCAGTGATGCTTCCAGGTATAATCCACATCTATTTCCTGTAAATTAAGTCTTTTTATACATTTTGGCTGTGTAATTAGAGCCGTTTTTAATGGTCTGCTGATATTTCACATAGTGAAAGCAGCCAAGCACAAAAATTTAGAATTTCATCAACTATTGCTCTGTAGTTGGGAAACCAGTTGCAAAAGGATCTTTATTCATGTTTGAACAGTTTTTATAGCTTTTGTTTTTCTTTTTCTTTTTTTATTATTGTCACATCCAACACACACATATATACATACAGTATATATATGTGTGTGTGTGTGTGTGTGTGTGTGTGTGTGTGTGTGTATGTATGTATGTATGTGTATATATGTATGTATGTATGTATGTATGTATGTATGAATGTATGTGTGTATATATATACTGTATATATATATATATATGTATGTGTGTGTGTGTGTGTGTGCGCATATGTGTGTGTGTGTAAGTATGTATGTATGTATATGCTTATATATTATCTCAGAGGTAGTTAATATTATAATTGTGTAATATTTATTTATCTATTTTTTGCCACTGCTTCTGAGATTGTCACCATACAAATATGAACAATATATTTGTGGCAACAACATGGCCCTGTTTCTCAGAGGTGGCCACAAAGTAAGTGGCAGCAAAGATTCTCATTGACCCCTGGTGTCTATTTCTGGGGGCTTTGATAAGAAGGTCTCAGAGTGTTTTGGTTGGGGGTGGAGGTGGCAAAGGGAGAAAGCTTTGAGATCCAGAGACAGGGCAGTGTTAGAGAGAAAAGGAGAGAAGGACATGGAGGTCCTGCACGGGGTTATCAGGATGTCAAAATATCTGGGTCCCTCTGTCAGCAGAGCAGGGTGATTAACACATCGACGGCCACGAACGGGAAAGCAGGCAGGCACAGGGGTGAGACCAGGGAGATAACAAGACTGATTGACATATGAAGGGTGAGAGAGAGAGAGGGAATGCTTGTGAAATGCTGTCGTTCCCTGTCCTGTCCTTCCAGTGTCTTGCATTTTCCTCCTTTCTAGGTGCATTTCTGATGGTAGGCTACTAAAAACTGCTCGGTTTACTTAGGTTATAAAATATTATTTTTATAGAATTTTGCACAGAGAACAATGTGGATTTCTCACACTAATTATTTATCAATGTAATTTTTTTAATATTAGGTAACACTTTATTTTAAGATGCCCTTGTTACATGTTACATGTACTTACTATTATAATAACAATAAATTATGCATAATTACATACATGTAACCCTAAACCTAACCCTAATCCTAACCATATAGTAAGTACATGTAGTTAATTAATATTACTTAGTACTTAAATTTATAATTACACTGTAACAGGGACACCTTAAAATAAAGTGTAACCAAATATTATAATAAATAGTAAATATATAGGGTTATTAGTGAAGCAATTATTTAATATTTAAAATATATCTGTATTAAATATAAACAAAAGAAAAAATTAATATTTCTTCATTATCAACATGAAATTTTATTTTTGATAAATACTGATTACTAAATATATTGCTAATTTACAAAAATATTAAAAAGCTGATAAAGAAAAGCATTTTCACATTTGTTTTTATGTATTGGTAGTTAATTATCAGTTTGATAATCCTTAGCATTCATATGCTAACATCAATTTAAAAAATACTGAAAGAATATCTGAAAAGAATATCTGAATATTTGAAAGAATACAGAAAACTTTGTATTAATGGCATAAAGTGTGTGTGTGTGTATATATATATTATATATATATATACGATTAATCGCACACTTCATGAAATTAAGCATAGACCATTTATCTTGTTTCATATGTGTACAGTGCAACAGCAAAGAGCTTTTTTACATTTTAGAGAATTAGAGAAGTCAAGTTGCGTAACCAAACAGGACCACATGGAGATGCCAAAAAATCCCTAAACCAACCGCCTGCTGACTGCATATATCTACTACAGTACACGGATCCATTCCGTATTACTAAACACAGCAACATAAACATGACAAATCAAAACATTGTCGCGAATGTGTGTGGAAACAACGGGAATGTAGGGAAATGTCTGTGCCTGTGCATAAATACAATGTGCGATCAGTGCGTCAAGAGCACTCATACACGCATTATTATAACGGACTCACATGTTTAACCTTGATTGCAGTCTTCATCCATCAAAACTTTACTAGCCAGACTAGTTATCCAGTCGAGAAACCGTAGTTTGCGTCTCATCTGGCCATACAGCGGTGGGATGTGTTGACCATCTGTTCAGTCTGTACTTCACACAGCATGACGCGTAAGGGCTCGCGCTCTTTAGAGACAATCACAGAATATGACAGAACTCGTGTTTAAAAAGCAAAACACACTAGAATTAATAATTCACTGAAAACGCAACACGAGTCTCTGTTCTCTCTGCAATCTCTGATGTAATCAGCCTGGTTTCCTTTATATTAGCTCTGTTTTGGACGGATTGAATGCTTTCGCTTACTGGATCATTGGACTGAAAACTTTCCCGGAGTTTAGCAGCCTAAAATTATCTGATAGCAAGCAGAGAAGCAACAGTAATTTTGCGTTAACTGCCTTAAATTATTTTAACGCGTTAAGGATTGTAAAATGAATCACACATGAACGTTGACAGCCCTAATATACATATATATATATATATATA
>NW_015505285.1:2987150-3032435 GCF_001515645.1 Sinocyclocheilus grahami | reverse complement strand
ATATATATGCATGTATGTATATATATATATATACATATATATATATATATATATGCATGTATGTATGTATATATATGCTTGCATGAGCAAATATATATATGCAATAACTAATCCAGATTAGCAACTAGATTTAAAAATACTTCAATTAAACAGGACACAAAGTTACTGAATCATAAAGAAGCAGTTCTCATTCATCAAGGGTCATGTTGACACATTTAACAAGTCCTTGTTGAATTTAACAAGCCCTCTGTTCAGTAGGCAATCCAGCAGCACTTGATCTCCGGCCTCCATGAATGAGCTAGTTAGGCATATCACTTAATTGGGCATAATGGAAAACACATCATATCCAGCTTTATCACACACAGTATGGCTGCTCGGGAGATAAGAGCTCTTTGGTGCTTCACTGACTATTTAGTGCCTGTAATCTGCTGTTAGAGACCCTTCACATGCTTTTCCTCGTTTATTCAGATCTCATTGTGTCGTATGAACAAGAGTGCAACCAGCTGACTGCTGTAGGGAGTCCACTTAAAGACCATTTGTCACAAAGCACAGCAAATAACAACAACGAGCTATAATAATAAATACAATAACAGTCACAGTAGTCACCGTTTACTGAATTGTACTAGCTTGACATTCTATTGCCACTGTTAGTTTACATTGGAGTTCGTATGGTCTTATTTGGATATTCTTGTAGGTAGTAGTCTGTTTTGAGTTACCGAAATTCTCAGCTTGCTCAAAACATGATCACATATTATTTTAGCGCTTAAGGCAGAGTCCAGTGGATTTATTCTGAGCAAGGCCTGCACGGCGTCTAATTGGTTCCCCAGGTTGTCTGTATAGGTAACATCTTGTTTCCATGCTAATGATGCTGTAGTGTGGTTTTACAGCTGCATAGGGACAGCAGAGGTTACAGGGTCAAGGAAGGCGTGAGGGTGGCAGGGGATCCCCATGCTTGTGTGAGACTGACCCCAGAACAGCGTATATACACCGGAGGTTTTACAGCCGAAACATTTGTGTTATCTGGTGTTAGTTGCACGTGGTGTTATGTTAACCTGACTTATGACTTGAAATGGCATGAGAGAATTTGGCCATTCTCTCATCTGTGCACACTTTTGCAGACCTGAGCACAGTGGCTTTATGATTATTTCTAGATTTTAGCTCCAGATGCAAAAGCAGATATGTGTTCTGTGGCTAGTAGATGGACATCTGTCACAGTGGCCACAAATGTGTTCTTTTATCGGCTTGTGAAAATGGGCACACTGTGAATTACATACTGTATCAGTGAGCATCAAACGCAAACAATTCAAACGTGCATATGGACCTAACATACTTTGTATGGAAAAATAATTACGACATCCTTTGAAGAGGACTATATAAACACAAGCACTCTCTACATGCCATTTTCTCCTTTCAACTTTGCCTTTCCTTAAAATTCCAGCAAGATTTGCACCTTCTCTGCTTTTTCAATCTGTTCATTCTTTGAGTCTGCCCTCACTCTGCTTCCCTCTCTTTCTGTCCTTCTTGCTTATGGCTGATCACTCCTGGTTGCTTTCTACGTTCATTTTATTTTAGCGGCCTAATCTGATGTCCTAATCCCCTTGTCTCTCTTTTCATTTTTCACAGAGACAAGTGACTATTAATCAACGATGAAGTTGTTTTGTGAATATGGGATGGCAAATCAGTTCATTAAAATGTATCCACTGCAGCCGTGTGTACATTTAATCTAGCTATTTAAGTATTATTAATTTTTAACTGTTGATTTGAATGCCTGTAGACAGTTAGAATCAAGAGTCACCATCAAGCCAAAAACATCTTAATTTTCCTGATTCAATTAAGCGTTTTATTTAAAATATATATATTATTTTTTTTTATTAATATGAATATAAATTATAAACATAGCTTATATTATTTTAATTAATAATGATGTTATTTAATATCTAAATTATTTAAAATTATTAAAATAATGGCTTTATATTCTAAATTATTTTATATAATTACATTTACATAAATTACATTTATTTTATATTTATTTATATATGTAAATTTATGCAAACGTTTCATATTTGGTGTTATATAAGATTGCCCCCATTCATGCTAACAACCTGCAGAAAAAAAATATTTTACCTTTGAGGAGGTTAGCTGCTTTTAAATCAGAAAAGAAATCCCAAAATATCATGATCTCAAAATCCATTTTACATTGAATACTTTTCACAAAGTGAAACAATCTCAGGCAGAAAAAGAACTTTAGTGAGCATGTGTTGAGTAAATGTCATCATTCTCGCTTATTTGTGTTTTAAGAAATTTACGTTGTGTTAAAATTGCCCCCTGATATCCCCTGCAGTAGGTATTTTGGTGTCATAAAGTTTTCAAGAATTTTGAAAAGATCTGACACGGTAAGATTCTGGATCTGTTATCAGCCATGGTGTTTATAGTCTTAAGAAAACACAGCCATATCTCTTCTTGTATCTTCTATCTTATGGATTGTGTATTGTGGACAATCTGTATTTCTCTGCCTTTATCTGTGTATGTTAGACTTTCCAGATATGAGCTGAAGAGTGTGTCAGACAAGACACTATGAGAAGAGGCCTCCAGCGGAAACATGATCCAGCATAAGGGAATCTCTCTCTCTCACTCTGTCATCCTGGCCGGAGAAGATTGAGAGATGAGTCGGATTCCCTGTGGGCCACTGAAATCTCTTTCTTCTTTGCCCCTGCCTTTTCCCTCTCTTTTTCATTCTGCAGTAGTCACCCTCACCCTAACCCTGTCCTCACTTAAAAAGACCAGCCCAGCAGAACGGCTGTTAAATGCATTGATGTATGACAGGGAGAGAAAGAGAGGCCGAGACGGACAACCAGAGGTATGGAGGAACAGAAAAATAAAGAGCAGGTAATTAGGGTGACTTAAAAAGATAAAGAAGTTGAGATGTTTTGATTGTAAAGAAAGATAGTGAAAAAAGAGCAAAGAGCAATAATGACGTAAGTTTTTTTGCAAGGGAAGACATCCAAATAACAAAAGAGGGTATCTGCATTGACAGACTTCAAATTAGACAAATATTTCATAAACACACAAGGGAACTTATGAATGACAAGCATTCCGGTTCTGCAGAAATCCATGGAGTTTGTGTGGGCCTGCTTATGTGTTTACAAGACTGTAAATCACGTTTCGCTCAAGAGATAGCGGCCATGTAACAGTTCAAAGAGAGCCAAGAGGACAATAAATACCATTCTACCATGATCTTGTGTTCAGATGTTCCCAAGGACATGTCATTTTTCAATGCATAGTCTTACCATTTGTTCAAGGTGTATAGAAATATACAGAAGATTATATATTGTCAGAGCCAGAGGAAAGTATATGCCATTGCTGCTCATTTTATCCATAATGTAGCCTAAACAAATACAACTTTGGCATCAAATATTACAATTTATAGGCTAATGGATGTTCATACTTATAATTTCTCTGTGTGTGGCGTTTGGTAAAAACAAACATGGAAGTATGTAAGAAATATTTTCCATTTGTGTTTAAATGGTTTTATACCCCAGTAAAATCTCAAATAAATTACCTCAGTTTTCCACCTCAATGAATCGCGAGGACATCCAGGATCACATGATCATACATGATCAGCCTACTTCCTCGAAGTGACCCATAAGAGGAATCTTTTCACTATCCACGTGTAGAGAAGTTCGTAAAGTGATTAATTTGCGTTTGGAACGACCAAGTAGCATTTCCTTCTCACAGAACCCTTGAAGAGCGCTGTAAGTTTGGAATTTGTGCCGAGTCACCATTGGCGACAGTCGTTAGAACTTATGCGGCTTCGTCAGATATGTCGTTAGAGCGCGCATCACTGTTTTCTGCAAGCGACATTGAACACACCCATGAACCGTGATGTCCAGTTTGCAAACGGTTCTTTTTAATGAATCAGTCAAAAAGGTTTTACAAAATAATAGTCTCGAACTCCCTCGTGAGTAACTGGTGTAAATTCGACTCACTCAGCGATTAGCTACTTTACAACAGTCATTGGACCGATTCGAAATGAACTGGCAACGTTTTCTTTTCTGTCTTCTTTTCAAAAGTTTAAAATATTTAACAAAAATCGTTATTGTTCACTGTTTACTGGTGAGATACAATTGAATAAAATGTAGTAGCCCAGTGGTTCTCAAACCTCTCCATGAAGTACCCCCAGCACTGCATATATCTTGACATACAAAATGTGCAGGGCTGGGGGTACTCCAGGACAGGTTTGAGAACCACTGTAGCCATACTGTAATGTGGGTGATGTTTGAATCACACAATATTTGACTTTGATGAATATTACAGTAGGCTAATTCTGTTAAAGGCTGGAATAGGCCTACACTACACAACTTTTAAAATCTAAACAGATTTGAAAACATTAGGCGTCATACACATACCAACTTTGTAAACAGTCATGGAAAAACTGCATCTTAAGGCTGGAATACACTCGACCTTTAAAGTCTGAACAGATTTTAAAACACTGGGCATAATACACTTACAGACTTTGTAGTAGTCACAGAGGAAAAACTGGCCAGCATACACTAAACGACTGAGGATCTTACACTACTAGACTTTAAAGTTGTTCCAATCACAACAAACTTGCGCTAGGAAATGCATGACAAATGAAAACAATGAATGTGTTATAAAATCGTCTGAAAATATCAAATATGTTTGATATCCTCCAACTGGATGGAGTCATGGTCTGAAGCTAAAAAATCAGAGTCTGTGACCGTCATACACAATGCGATTTTCTATTAAATCTATCAACTTAAATCTGCAGACCAGCTCTGGCCTACGACAACTAGCTTCAACTTCTCCAGACTAGAAATTGGTGGAAAATCTGGGCACAAATTGTGTAGTGTATTCCAGCCTTAAATTGGATATCCTTCGACTGGATTGAATCAAAGTCTGAAGCTAAAAAAAAAACGGAATCTTTGACCATCATCTGCAGATCTGCTGACCAGCTCTGACTTTCGGCAACTAGCCTCAACTACTTCAGACTGTAAATCGGACCAGAAGTCGTGTAGTGTATTCCAGCCTTTAAAAAGAGTGACAGAATGCACAGATACAATCAGTGTCAACTGTAATTTTTCAAATTTGAAATGTGTTCAGTCTGGAGTCCTGCTTATTAAACATTCAAGAAGAATGTATGCTGAAAAAACTTACTGAGGTTTGTCCATCTCTCCCTTTCAACATTCTTTGATGCCGTTTTAATTGACGGATTCCACCAAGAATCCTGTTTGTGGTCAACAAATGATTCCTGATCCAAAAACACTCTGTAACTGTCCTCTGGAGTCAAAACCCGGAAAAAGCTACGGAACTGAAATCCCAAACATCATGACCATGTTTCCTTCCGGATGTCCACGATCACAGCCGCCGGCCCCTTCACCGGATCTTACGGACACAATCGGCAAACCACACAGGCAGGCCACACAGTCATTCTGCATTCAAAACTTACATGGCTCCTCTGTTTCATTGTGCTGAACTGTGGTAGGTGGTGGCAGCTTTAACAATAAGGCAACAAAAACACTGATTAAGTCTGCAGTCAGAGTCAAAAGTCTATACTCAAAAAGTCTGCTCTACACTTTAATTGTAAGGCCCAAACATATTTCTAACCAGGTTTCTAACCAGACTTTTAGAAAAGTCACAGAGCAAGAGATTAACTAAAGCTTCAGACACATTTGTGATTTTAATCAATGAAATACCTCCAGCACTACCTCATATCGGAGGCCTGTGCTGGCCTAAAATACATTTGGAAAAGTGAAAAACTTCCGTCACTCTGTGGCTTTAAACCCACGCAAGGCTCTGCAATGGCATTTGCCAGCCAGCCAGGAACAATTTCCCACGCTTTTACTCCTCTTCGCCGACAGAAAGAGCGGCCGTCGGCTTTGCCCGAACAGCCTTCCTGAATCCTCGCTCTGCTGCGGCAGCGTATGTCGTTTTATGTCTAGCTTAAGCCTGAGTAGTTATGCCGCCGTAAATTTAGCCATTTCAGACATTCAGTCACTTTTCTCAGCTAATATCGAGCAGCAGTGACCCGCCAGTGCTTTTACAGCCTTTATGTCATGTGTGTGTGTGTGTGTGCTGATCATGTATTGTAATAGCAGAACAAAGATGTAAAAAGCAGTCGGTGAGGAGGGCAGGGGGAATGGATGGTAGATGGAGAACATGAATGTGCTGGGAGCAGGGCAATGCTTGGCATGAGTCCAACGTTACTTTCTCACAAATGGAGGCCAGACACCAGCACCAGGCGTGTGAAAAATAATGAAACAGTAACATGGGAAGCACAGCTTTGCTCTGCATGGCTGTGATCAAAGCAGCCGAATCACAGATTTAGGTTATGAAAGTAGTTAAATTTGATAACTCAAGTGATTACCTTAAACTGTCAAAAAAAAGGTAGGTTGATGTGTGTTTTATAAACAGAACTGCAGTCAATGCCAATAACTGTGACGAAGTTGAAAATGGTGAACAATTGGGATATCACAAAAACAATTTAAGGATAAAAGAACGTTTCCATCCCATGAATTTGAGAGAATCAGAAGAACAACATTTATGTGATGATACTGGTCTGATGGTATTTCAGTCACATGACCTAAGGTGAAGTCACATGAATTTTTGGAGGAATAACTAGGAATATATTCGGTAGATGTGTTTCCAATGTGGCTTATTCACATGATTTTTAAAAAAAAGTAATTAGTACTTCTATGCAGCAAGGATGCATTAAACTGATCAAAAGTTACAATAAAGACTTACAAAGGATTTCTATTTCAAATAAATTCTGTTCGTTTAAACTTTCTATTCATCAAAAAATCCTGAAAATAAGTATCATGGATTTCACACAAATAATAATCAGCACAACTTTTGAACTGTTAATAATAAGAAATGTTTTTTGAGCACCAAATCAACATATTAGTGTGATTTCTGAAGGATCACGTGACACTGGAGCAGGGGCGGACTTACCCATTAGGCAAAGGTAGGCGACCGCCTTGGGCCCCCAAAAGCCAAGGGCCCCCTAAAATGCTTTTCATATAGGATATGCGCATTAAGCGTGGACACGCGAACGTTTGCAATTTACGGTGTTTATTACCACGACAACCGTCCGAGTCTGTGGCGCCTGCAGGCAGAAAGCGTTTGTTTTCTTTATTTTATAAAAGCAAATATTTGTTGAGATTGTGAGTGCACACAAATAAAACTAGCTTTACAGTTTACAGCTTTACAGTTTAGAATGATGTATTACTCTTACCTTTATGAGCAAAAATGACTGCGTATTTTTGAGTTGTTTCCACTGTTAGAAAAAAATGCAAGTGATGGCACTGGCGCCTCCGTGTCCTGCAGAGCTTCAGCTTCCACTCTCCGCAAACGATTGGATATGAGTCTAACAGCGCACATTTATATAGGTTAAACATTTAAACTAACATTGTGATATACTTGAACTGTTTTATATATAGATTTTATTTTAGGCAAGACCTGATGATTTGAGAAGGCTAAATGGATCAAACATAGGCTATAGGCTATGATCAATTCACTGTCTGCCGCTGGCCCTTACTTAAAAAAACAACAAAAAACTTACATTTAACGAACAGAAAATACTCCAAATGTTTTTCTAAATTTACTTTATAAAAAAACGAAACGAAATATAATAACTTTTCCATTACATACAAAACTGAATTATTTTAATAGCTGAAACAGTAGTAGGCTATAAGCTTTTTTTGGGAAAAGGGGAAAAAAGACGGGCTAAATTTGAGACCCGTGCAGGGCTTTAATCCACTTCGTCCAACTCTGTTTTGGTCTCATCTGTGAGCATGCTCTTGATATATGTATTTTAGGTGTGTAAATGTATAATTGCCATTTCATTATTTTTTTCAGTTTTATTTAAATTTGTAGTTAAAACAACTAAAAATAAATGTATTTTAAAGTTTAGAATTAGACAGCACACAGGCTTACGCTGAAAACAACTAAATGGAACCTCAAGGTTGATCTAGGAAAATGTGTGCAAATGTATAGAGCCCCAATCCTATATTTTGCCTGGGGCCCCCAATTCACTAAATCCGCCCCTGCACTGGAGACTGGAGTAGTCTAATAATGACTGCTGACAGCTTTGCCATCACAGGAATTAATTAAATTTTAAACTATATTAAAATAGAAAACCTAAATTGTAATATTTCACAATATTACTTTTTCTCCTGTATTTTTGATTAAATAAATACAGCCTTGGTGAGCATGAGAGACTTTTTTCAAAAACAACCCCAAACGTTGAACAGTAATGTATTTATCTAACTTTTTTTTCATTTCTCTGAAAATCATCTAAATGTTCTGTATGTGTTCATTTATTCCTATCCAGGGAGTAAAATGTGCAGCTGCTTTTCTTCGGTCGTGATCTGGGAGTCCAGTCTGCATGTGTGTGGTGTGTCCAGTGACAACCTAAACCTGGTTTTTGGATGACTGTTGACCTTCACCTCTTTACCAACCCAGGCTCTTAAACAAGGCATGACGCAGCTTTTTAAGTTACCACCCAGGACCCAACGCTGCCTGCAGCTCAGCCTGGCTGATGGATCTGAGTGCGGCCGCCAACCTCCAATCACCCCATGAGCCCCAGGACCCCACACCACCCCACGGTACAGCTCTGTCACGCACACACCAAACATTTAAAGTGACATGCAAAGGAAAGAAGTAGAAGTTGGAGAAATGCAAATGGTAAAATGTTATTGTGCTCAATCCAGGCAGCAGATCAGACCTGATGCGCCTCAATTCAAACAGCTGGCACACGATCAGTATGAGTGGGTAGAGTGCTAGATGTTGATACCATATTTTTCAGCATGTTCATATGGAATATGTATTAGTAGCATATGTTCAATGCTAAAAGACTTATATCAGGTCAAACCCAACGGGACTGTGTAACAACCACAGACTGGAAGTATGGGAATAAACTGCTGTAGTATGTGCAGGTAGAGATTTTCATAAGCAGATGCCAGTGAAATTCTTTCTTCCATATGGATATATCTTCAAAAAGGTATTTCAAGATATATAGTAGTCAGCATTTGAAGCGGATCAAAAAAGTTCATCAAAGTTGTCCTAAGACAAGAATGCATTTTGGTTTTAGGACAACTTTGATGAAAGGTTTTGATCCACTTCAAATGTTGACTAGTGTATTAAAACAGAAAACAGTTATTTAATTTGCAATAATATTTCACAATATTACTGTTTTTACTGTATTTTGATCAAATAAATGGATCCTTGGTGAGCCTAAGAGACATTAAAACATTAAAATGGATACGAAGATTGAAGAACCTATTCATTTAATATTTAAATGGAATTGCATTAGTACATGGAATATCAGATAATTAATGCTTCTGTTTAAAAAAATCCAAAAATCACACCCGGTTCAGTTTGATCTTTTTGGATTCTAGTGGTGGGCAGCTTTGGTTGAGTTTTAAATAACATGCGATTTTGCTCAACAAGTTTTAATGTCATTAAAAAAGTTGCACTAATTTTACATTATTCGTGATTTGTTTTTGCTTCAATCATATCCCATATTATAGACTTCTCCTCCCTTTTCAGCAGGACTGTTTAAAGAGCCTTCATGGTGGTATGATAAGATAATGAGCCATCGATATATGCCGGGGGGGTTGATTGTGTATTTGCGCTTTAACCACCTTGTGCGGTTCGAGCCCATCGACACAAATGCAAACATATGTGACAGTCTGTGTCGCATGCGATCACTATGACATTAGTCTTTGGAGGTCATTAGCTGGTGTTGGGCCAATTACATTCTTTGCATACTGAACTAATCTGTGGCTCTGCTGTCGAGGTTCCTCACCATTAGTGTGTTTGCTTATCCATTTCCTTCCCTCCCTCCAATTAACATGTCCCTCACTCTGGGTTTGTTCTGCCAGTGTGTGTTGCTGTGACGCCTGTCCATCACCCTGAGTCCCTCTGAAAAGACACTTTAAAAGTGAGAACAATGCTGCCACCTCTCAATCACCGCTGAGTGGTATTGGTACTCAAATGAGTGTTCTTCCCTGGGGTGTGTTTTGTCTTGCTGGGTTTCTTGGCCTGCTCTGTGATGAATCTTAACTGTAAGCAGGGCTGTCGTGTGTTACCGTGGCGAGGGCTGAGGCGAGACAGGCGTCATCAGTGACAAGGTTGAAAGCAGGGCGGATTGACAAGCACGGGGTTCCAGTACAGGGAGTCTCTCATCCGCCGCTCTGCCCCTCCTGCGCTCTTCTCTGGGCCCTCTGGAAGAGCCATCAGGCCCCAGAGGCACCCAGCAGGCAGCCTACTCCCTGCAGCCAGGCACAGGGCCTGCCTGCCCTCCTCTTAACCCCAGGAGCATCGACAGCCATCCCAACCACCACAGGGGTCCTCTGGCCCAGCCCCCTGCTCTTCTCCCTCTCTCTTCTCTGCTTTTTCTTTCCCTCCTTCTTCGACTTTTTATAATTTCTCTCATTTTCTCTCTCTCTCTCATTCAATTCCAGTTTAAAAGTACTTTATTGGCATGATTGTGCTTACATACAGTGTTGTGAAAACATTATACACAAAACAAGTAATGACTAGAAAAATACATTTACAATATAACAAAAACTGATACAAAATGTATTTAAAAAGACATTATATACATACATATAAATACATATATATATATATATATATATATATATCATAAAGGTTCTGTATTGGCATCGATGAAGAATCTTTAACATTCTTGGAACCTTTCCATTCCACAAAAGGTTCTTTAGATTTTTTTAAATGTTCTTAACACTAGGACAGTTGGCACCATAAGGGGTATTATACAGAAGTTAACTGAATGTATTAATGTATATAAAATAAAAATATATACATACATATATATATATATATATATATATATATATATATATATATGTATATATATAATAGATCGTATCAACAAATTATGAAGAAAAAAATACTATATCTATTTGTAGAATTAAAAATACTGTAAGTTAAAAAAATTGACTTGAGTAACTAGTAATGTCACCTGTCAAATTAAAAAAAGAAACACTTAAAGACAGAAAAAAACAAAAGTTAAATATATTTTATATTTTAAATATATTTTCTGATTAATTTTACTATGAAATTTATAAATATGCATTTAAAAAAACAGAGAGATTTCTCAAAATATATTCTTTTCTATTCCACAAAATGAAGAAAGTCATACAGGTTTGGAACAACATGAGGGTGAGTAAATAATGATAAAATTTTCATTTCAGTGTGAACTATCCCTTTATATTTCCTAACTTTACTATTCTCTTTATATTTTTATATTTCTTTTTACTTATTTTCTCAGTAAAAAAAAAATGCATTTAATGCATGGAAATACACAAGTAACAATGACAGAAAAGAATGTACAACTGCCATCAGGTCTAAAAAATGTCAGTTATTCCAGTAATTCCACTCTGGCACCTTGCCCACATCAGACATGGTTGTCAACACTTCCGGAGAGCTATGTGCTTTCCAGGAGTACCATTCCAACCTCCACATATCTGCCTCTCTCTCTTTTCTTTCTCTCTTTACAGGTCCAATCCATCAAAAGAGATCAATTTTTAAGGGCCGAATCACTTTTAGAAATGTTTGGTCATATAAAACTAATCAAAAATGCCATTTCCATTGAATATTTAAAACCAGAAGATAGCTATCGACCAAATTGTTGGCAGAAGCCTTGCATTAGGGACATTTAAATCTAATTTAGAATGAATTAGCATGATCTTGTGCTTGTTTAATAGTGATTACTGCATTGAAAAGTCTCAAATGAAATCCATGCTACACTTAAGAGAGATATTCTGATATATTTATTGTAAATCCTTCTGCAAAAATGCATCTTTTCTCCTTTAGCTCTGTTCTTGTGTATTCAGGTGTTTATGTTTTTGTGCAAATGTGTGTGTTGACAGCAGCTCATCTGCAGATTAGTCATCTTGCAGTTGATTAGGCAATGAGCAACAGACAGTTAGACACAAAGTTAACCAGGAGCCCAGTTCTGCCTCAGGCTGTGCTGAAGTACTCAGCCATGGAATGAGATGGTTGACTTTTCAATGCTCCATTAATATCGCTCCACTTAAACACCAAGCCCAATGTATACAAAAAAGAAAGAACGAAAACATGTCATGTCCCAAGACCTTCCCAAGTACCAGAAGAAAGCATGAGGAAGTATTTCCTTTAAAAGCAGAGATATCACCGGGTATTTGAATTCTACTGCACAGATCAATTGCTCATCACAATTGCTCACAAATTAACATGAAAACAAAACTTCAGAGAATTGTTGATTGGCTAAATGGACATGCACATATGACATAAGGCTAATAATTTGTACTAATAAGACATTAGAGCTTATCAATAAAATGCATTGTTTATGGAACAACATTTTGCTGTTTGTCTATTTATTCAAAGGTATGTTTAATATGATTTACATAAATATAATTAGAATCCCTTATTCAATCTCATTAGTCATGTAGAATAGGGAGAGCGCTTGTGTTGTAACATTTTAACATCTGTAACTCAAACTTTCATATAGTAATATTCCATTATTTATCTGCCACAAATTAGTTTAGAAATCCACTATTAATCTCGAAACTGTGTAAATTAAGGTCAAATACAAAGAGTGTTGCTTTTCTTATCTATTTACCTACTTTTAAGACTAATAGAAAACAACAGTTTAAAATTTTCTGCTTGAATTCATTGAAGTAGGCTAATCAATTTTTCTTCAAAATATTTTAAAAACACACTGGAAACATTTGAAATGACTAAAAAGCAAATCAAACTGGAAACAAATATAGAAATACATAAAACGTTGTTAGTTCACAATTGTTATTTCCTGGTCGACCTTAAACAATTTATGAATATATAGGCTATAGATTGTACCTTACACCTGCAAAAGTTTTGAGTGACGCCCTCCTGTGGAACAAAGTATTGTTGCATGGGATATTCCACAGCTCATATTCCTCAAATTAGTGCTTAGTGGAGTTTTTCGTAGTCCATTTATTCACATAAAGAGAAGGTGTTTGTGGTGACAGCGCACACAGAAAGCATTATTACAAGCGGTCTAATATCATGCCATTTGTTGGTGACATTTTAATGAATTGCTGATGAAATAAGTTTCACTTGTAGATACTGACCCTTTCATCTTCAACATTTCATTTGACGGGCGTGAGCAATAAGGCATTTAACCCGTTTAAAAAGCACTCTCTTGAGTGATGGTGGGCCATCAGAATCTACTCTGATGTCGGTTTTTGAAAAGTAACATAATGGAGGGTGGGGCTGATTTATTTTGACGTTTAATTGGTCCGGATTAGAAATAGATTGATCGACTTGATCTTTTTCTTTGCTTGACTAATTGTTTGCTTCGTAATTTTGGCACATCTCACGTTTTTTATTTAGGCTAATATTTGAAGTATGTATTTAGTTAACATTAAATGTATTTAAATTACATTTCAGATCAGTTGTAATTTAGTATTATGCCTGATTTAGTATCAAATGTAGCCTATGCCATTTAATGACAGATTCTTACAGACTTTTATGTGAGTTTAAAGTGCATTGTCAGTGCTAGACAAAAAAATGGGACACTTCACACCTGTGTTATCCTTCTGATGTTTTAGGGATTTTTCTTTGGAGGAAAAAAAAACGCTAATCGTCTGTAATCCTTTTAATATGTCTCACACTTTCCTTTTGCAATACACAAGTCAGCGGCAAACCAGTTCTGCAGTCTGCTGCCTTGCACAATAGCCTCGGTTTCAGTTTTGAAATCAGAATTCACTCATTTTAGCTAGGCTACTTGATGTTTGATTACTGTAGGTTTGGATGAGAATATATATTTCTATTTAGATGATTTTTTTGTTATTGCCTGTTCAGTAAAGTCCTAAATGAATGATTGTAAATGACTTGACGTTTTATTATTAACCGAGCATATGAAAGCGCGCTCCTCTAAACTCCTCCGAGTGCTTATGGACTCAGGTGAAGGCATATTTAAAAATGGTTCAGGGTGGGGGTTTGGGTGAGACCCCCCTGCTTTTGTTCTATTGAAAAGGGGGCTTGTTCCTCCAGGACCAACCCTACCATTTTAACCAGGGGTGTCAGCGCGAGCGGGGTTGACATTGGAGACTGACTGGCAATGGGAGAAGAGGAGGGGATAAGAGAGTCCAGCAGCACTGCTTCTTGAAGAAAGCTCATCAGATGCACTGTCCTGCCTCCTCTGACTGACATTCACGAAGGAGTCAGACTGGATCAAACGTCAAAGGATCTATTTCTGCTGCGCTCCTCACCTTCATGGACAGCACGGGACTTGAGTCTGTATGATTAGGTGCATCAGAAGCTCTTTCGCTAAAACTTGAAAAGTAAATCGTTTACATGCTGTGAGTTTTGCGTTAAGTGCACTTATTTGTTATTCTCGTTCTTATGAAGGAAATCCAGTTAGTGCTTATACTTGTCACCGGTGTCAGTCTGGACATTGTTTCTGCCTCCGAGCAGCAGATCTCGTAATTTGCCAGTTGATCTGTTCATCATATGTTGCGAGTCACAGTTTGGATACCAGCGCAGGACTTTATACATTTATTTCATCGGGAAAACCTGATTTTTGTCTTTTTACATCTTTGCAAATTAGGCTACACACATTTTTTTTTCTGCGAGGCCCTTCCATTCCAGCAACATGAGGCTCATACCATCACGATTGAGTTATCTGTAAGTATATTTCCTTTATTATTTGTTTTCACACATTAACAGCTTCGCTTTCCAGAGTCTAATGTGAGATTTTCTCTCTTCTTGCAGATTCCTTCACCTCTTTGCGTTTTGCTACTATGCTCAGGTATGTGCAACATCTTTTAATATGCTTTTTACTGCCATTTTATTAAATGCTGCTTATTTTAATTTACCTACACGTATTGTTAGAGGAACTGTAAAGCACTATTACTCTAATATATCAATTCCATACTCAGCCTAAATAATATAGCTCCTAAATTAAGATTTATGTTTTATTTAAATATACCGTTGTTTTGCATAGAAATGCACGTAGCTATAGCCGTTAAATTGAAAGGCTCTAAAAGTGCGATGGGAGAGGATGTTCTTATCAGATGGGTATCACAGTGGGCGCTGTAACCTGGCAGGTAACACTAACATACTGGCACAGGCGCGTGGGCATGAGCGCGTGAAGTATGCCAGCCTTGAGTCAGTGATGAAACATGTCGTGGAGACATAATAACATAAAGGGCTCGACTTAAGCGTTTAGGACAGTTTGGCTTGCAATGTAATTTATTTTAAGCCACAAACGACAGTTTTCCTAATAGCGCGTTTCGTTTTCTAAAATCCCAAATTAAAAATTAATACGTTACGGACACGTTTTCTCATTTCGATTGCATTAGGCCTATTTTAAATGATTATATTGGAGCGCAGTGTAATTTATAGGCCCGCATGAACGAATGATGAAGCAGTTTGTGCAGGTATTGATTATATGGTATTTAATTTCTGACAGGTAACCATTCAGTCCCCGCCTAATTTTACACAGCATGTGAGTGATCAAAGTAAGGTGACGGACCGGGTCAGCCGTAGACTAATCAGGACCTACCAGCTTTACAGTCGAACCAGCGGCAAGCACGTGCAAGTTCTGGCCAACAAGAAAATCAACGCAATGGCCGAGGATGGTGACGCTCATGGTAAGAGCATCTCGTTATTTATCTTGCACAAAATCATGTAATCTGTTTACACAAACCATGAAACCTTCTGTGACGCTTTGGCGCTTTGAGGAATCATTTTAAATGCATTTTGCATGTAAATATTTGGCTAAATACATTGAAGAACATGTTTAATAGGCTACGGTTCTTCAGTGGTTCTTTGCATGGGGTCTTGAGTTCACTATATTGTTCTTTAGAGATCGAAAAGCCATTTTATTGTAGGTTCTAATAGATTTCGAAGTGTCTAAAGCACAGCTACATAGATGTTTTCTGAAGAACTAGAATGAAAAGGTCTTTGTGAACTATATATATATCAGGCTGTAAATGAAATTTCTGGGTCTAACTGGAACTGTATTTATGTTTCTTTATTTTGTGGACATCTATGGTACACTGCATTTGAATAGCTGGGCATCTGTTCAGTTGGTGAAGTTAAAAAAGCAGTGGTGTGCAAAAAATGTTAAATGGATTCTAGATTGTTGAAGGTGAGTCTCTAGAGAGACGCGCGGGTCTGGAAGAGCCATTAGAACTCATCTTACTTCAACCTTCTGAACATTTCCTGAAGAACGTTCCCCTCCTCTCCCGACCAGCTCAGGATGAAAATATGTCTAGCCGAATTCTGACCCTCACTTTTGCTTTCTATGGTCATTCGGTCCTGATGGCAGATCTCATAGAGCCTAAATCAATTTGATCAATTTGATCATTAATGTGTATGTTTGGTTTTATAAAATCAGTGATTAAGTGTTCTATTAATTTTTGTTTAATATGATAATTTATACAATCATAAGTTAAAATATTGTAAAAGCTCCTCACTAAAAAGTTCATACCGATAAACATTATGAAAAAATAAAAACATTTCTCTTACATATTTAATTTGTTACTTTACCTAAATCAGATCTCTTTTATTTGTAGCTCTCACTTATGTGGTTTCTCCACATGCAAACCCAATAATTACCAGCTCTGTTGTGGTATTTTTGGAAGCCTGGCTCTAGCTCTGCATGGTTTTTGGTGACATCCATGTCACCTGAGCATGTTGTAGAGACAGCAGGGCTGTTAGTTCGGGCCAGTGCCTGGCTCCGGCTCTGGGCTTGTGGTTAGGCTCTTCACCAGCAGGTTATCTGACCCCCTCCATTTGAACCGTAACTCTTTACGATCACTCAGAGTATGGGGGCTGAATCAGAATGGCTGCAAGTGCTAATTCTTGGCATGGAGAATATCCATCATGGAAAGTCAGTTTCCCTGCAAACACTGCCTTGATTTTTTTATAATACACCTGAACTGTTAATGTACATTTAATAATGAATAAAAAAAGAAATAAAAATAAGCGATTTTTAAAAGTATTATTGTATATTTGTATTTTTAAATGGTGCATTTAACTCAGATATTTAAAAGTTCTTTGTTTATTTTTTGGTACATGGATGACGTGATAACAATTCACATGATGTTTATGTACTTACATAAAAGGTAAAAAGTTGAAAGTCCTGCCAGGAAGCCTTTGGTTCCTTCCAGAAGAACTGAAGTGCACATGTTTTTATCGTTCTACTAGAATTTAAGCTTACATAAATCCTAAAGAGTAGTCCCTTTAGATTTTACATATTTATGCCGGTGTGCATATGTGCACGTGTGTTTACTCATGAAATTTTCCCTTTGATTGACTGATCATAATTTAGATTTTCCAAGTCACAGCATCTAATAAAAAATCTTCTTTCCTTTTTCCAGCCAAACTCATAGTGGAGACGGACACTTTTGGGAGTCGAGTTCGAATTAAAGGAGCTGAAACGGGATTCTACATCTGTATGAGCAGAAGAGGGAAACTGATTGGCAAGGTATAAGGAAAAAGTCATTATATAATAATTTTGTCACTGATAATAGTGCTCAGTTTACATATTCTGTTATACACACACAGCATATGTTTCAGTCACTTTTCTGTTCGGATTGAAAGGTTTTTGATTAATGAGAATAAGAAGAGAAAGATAAATTAGAAATTCAGAAACATTAGTCATATAGTCATGTAGTAGTTTCAGCATTCAATTGCTTGTGGATGTCCCTGATTTTATCATTATTAGGGAGTTCATTCAAATAATCAAACAAGAGTTAGATTTTTATCTTATAGTGGACACCAGACGTTTCCTGGTTGCAGTGGGTAAAATCGAGTGTGAAGAATGGGATCTTTCTTCCTTTTTTAGCTGGCTACTCTTTTTCCAATGTGGATTTGTGCCTTCTCCTTGCTGTGAATGGTAATAAAGTGGGATGGAGGTTCGGCCCCCACCTCCCAGCACCCTGCCAGGTGGACCATCTGCTTGGCACCCCTGATCTTATGCTATCTGACATATTGGCCGCCCAACGACAGCCTGCATGAGAGAGGGTTTTTTTCTGTTGTTGTTTTTTATTGGTTGATATGCAAGCGTTTTGGATTTGAGATTTTTAACAGGCCATTTTGTTAAGAGGCTGGGGAAAGGTTTGGACTCCTGGTTTGGCTCCTTACCCCGTTTGCATTTACTGGCCGGTTAACGTTTAAAGGTCCTGTTGTTATTAACGTACAATGATGCGATGCCTATATTAAAGGCAAAACTAGCTTTACCATATAGTGTTTATATTGTTCAATGTCCTGGAGAAAGTAAAATATTACCATAATACCTTCTGGACTCAACTTAATACAGTTTATGCCTATATAATGAAGAGTAGAAGAACTATTTTTCTCAGAGGATGAATCCGCACTGGTGTTTACTGAAAGGGGAAAGTCATTGGCTTCTGCTGTCATTTCTCCCTCTTGATCTGGGATCGTAATGACTTAAGCATATGCTGTGTGCGTGTGGGGAAGCCCTATGTAAACTGGAGCAGACCTTTTCCAAAATACTTTTCGATAAGCTTCATATTTCCCATCAATCAGGAGCTAAAAGTTTGTCTTTATCTTGTTCTCACAGAGAAACGGTCAGGGGAAAGACTGCATTTTCACAGAGATAGTCCTGGAGAACAACTACACAGCTCTGCAGAATGTGAAGTATGAAGGCTGGTACATGGCCTTTACACGCAAAGGCAGACCCCGCAAGGGCTCCAAAACCAGACAACACCAGCGGGAAGTCCACTTCATGAAGAGGCTGCCCAAGGGACACCAAATCGCAGAGCACAGACCCTTTGATTTCATCAACTACCCTTTCAACAGACGGACTAAACGCACCCGCAACTCAGGAGAGCGTTGAAGAGTGAAGCCGGAGAAAAGGAGAGGACAGAGAGCGAGAGACTTTCTCAAACAATGAACAGACTCCTCTTGTGGACTCCTACAAACATTTTTTTGTACTGAGCAACAATATACCTAACCTTTAGTTTTTTATGAATTTTCAGAAATAACAAAAAAAGAAGAAAAAAAAAAACATCTCGAGAAAAAAAGAGATCTATTTTTGTACCCCTGACTTTTAGTACTGACCTGTGTAAGAGTATAGAAAAGCGAAGCACGGGACGTGTAAGTGCTGACATTTTAGTAGTACGTGGACTTCATCTGTCTATCCTCTCTTGATCTGCTTTGGTTTCATTTGATTTAGATGGTTTTAGAGTAATTTATAACTCTTTGTATTGCTGCTCAAGGGGACTTGAAGGGCCTGAGAGAATGCACTGACACCACAAGGCTGTATTCGGTTACACAGGCAGCCGGGGCACCTCTCGACCACCCAGCGATAAGATACCCAGCTCATCTCTCAGTAACCTCTCTGGTTCTTGATTCTGGAACTCTCTGGAGATAAACACGGTTAAAGCAAACAGAGCTTTAAATACATATTTAAATGTGGCAGCTACATTTTGATTATCGCAGGTTTCCTACCGTGGTTTAAACTGTAAATTCCAAGGTGTATAAATGCATTGTACGGACTGTAGGAAAAGCTTTTGTTCTTCGTTGCATTGTGTTTGTCTGTTTTTTTATACAAATATAAATATATTTTTATTTGAGGATGTGTAAAATAATTTTAATGATGGAAATATTTATTTAAAAACCTGTAATAAATTTACCTTAGCATACTGACGTCTTTTGTCTAATGTGTTCTGTTCTAATATGCACTTTTCCAAAATTGTTTAAAAAATGAAATTTCTTTGTTCTGTGGAACATACAAGAAAACAGCTTAAAAAAATGTTTGTGGAAAACATCCATTGACTGATTATTTGGACAATGTTAAATTTTCTGAGACATTTTTCAAAATATCTTCTTTTTGATACAGGTTTGAAATTACACGATGGTGAATAAATAATGGCATAATTTCATTTTTGGGTGACTATCCCTTTAAATAACACACGAAATAAGTGTATAAAAGGCATCTATACATAGTTACAATTGCCAAAGGGTCTTTTCCAGAAGCGTTCTAGACGTTCCAATGGCCTCGTCCATAGAAAATGAGGCCAGTGCGGTCTTTGTATGAAACGACTTGTCATTATGCAATAGCATCATAATAAATACCACCATTGTTTGCATAACCCTTCTGGTTAGAGACCAGTACAGAGTGAGATTGAGATACTGGGTCTCTCCCCCCAGAATGTTTGGAATGGCACAGCTCAGGTCAACGGCTCAGTAGGACTGTCTCTCCAGGGGGGCTACACTGTTTGGTCTCTCCTCTGGTTGAACCGGACACACTACGGCTCCCTGGCCCCGTCTCCTCACCCTCGCTCAGGTGTTTTTGTTTAATCTCAGACCTTTAACTCCCTGTAGCTTAATCTGATTGAAGGGGTATCTGTTTTGTCCGGGCAGGGGTGCTGTGTGTTTGCGGACAGGGTTCCAAGGAGCCAAAAGCCAGAGGGCAGCATATAGTGAGAAAACGAGAACCAGGGATTTGTGGTGTGAGATCACTATCTTGCTCTTGTCTGTGATGAGGAAGATTATTAATGACTCCTCTCAGCCTGAGATATGCATTTCTGCAGTTATAATGCTATGTAAATTACGATCAGAGGGGGGAAAAATAGACATTTTCTGATCCCTTTTTAATCAAATTAATTGCATAATAAAATTCTAACCCATTCAGCCAAAAATCATCCTCTAATTAGTGTTGGCTTGACACATCTCATGCATCATTGAAAAACATGTTATACAGGTACATTAGCGAAGGCTGGCATTGTTTTTATGGTGCAATACGCCATGTGTTCTGCCTCATGTTATGCTAGTAGCTCAGCCAGGGTGCAGAGGTCAAACTCCTAGAAAGGCCAGAGCTTCAGAATGTTTCTTTGACTTTCTAGTATGCCGGTTTAGTTCCATTCAGCTGTGATGGACCAACAGTGTAATCCAGTTCAATGGATGGCAATCAATTAAGGAAAAAAGCTTATTGACATTTCTAAATAAACTACTTGGGAGACAAACCGTACATGTTTTAAATCTAAAACTGACACACAAAGAAGGGCAGACTTATGATTATAGGGCAAATGTTAATTTAAATAAATTTAAATGTTTAGAGATTTTATTTCATGATTTTTAAAAAGGGATTAGGAAAACATATTAAACCATACAACCATATTAAAATATGTACATGCACATACACTATAAAAAGTAATTTTTCAAAGATAATTGTAGCACGTTTTACCAGAAAATACTATTTCATTTTTTTTCCTACTTCAAAATGGCATGTTTATTTCAATGTGTTACTAGCTGTAATAGTTTGTGAAATTTACTTGCAATTTTTCACACCACAGAACAATGTAAGCAAAGCAGTGAATGAAAAATCTGATTAAGATGATAAAAAAAAATTATAATAATAGTTGGTGACCAGGAACTGGGTCTAAAATACACCCAGAAACCCAGACATTTTATGTCAAATAAAAAGAGTTCATGCACATGTTTGATGTCCCCCAAGCTTTTAGTTTGGTGGTAGTGTTATCAAATAAATGAACCACCGGAACCACCAATTGACTCACATTGATGACGTCTACTATTGATTAACAGACCTTGATAATTTGTCACAGTTATTCTGCTTTATCAGGCCTCAGTTTCCCCTGAAATTTGTCTCCATGACCATAAAGTTGTAAGAAACCCAGGGGATCCAGCAAGTTGTGGGAAAAATCACACCTTCTGTGCAGCTTGTGATGCCATGCAAATGAAGAGCAATTCCACTGAGAAAGAGGGGACGCAAAACTGCTTTCATCCATTTTATTGAGCTGCAACCGTCATCCTTAACCCCTGATAAACAAACAGGGCTACCTTCTTAATTTGCTTAGGGAGCAATTTAGACTTGTACAAGCCCCCCTGCTGAACTGGCAGAAAGGCAGGGGTGAGAGAATGGGATGACCCAGACCTCTAAGCTGCCTTTACTTCACATTCTGCCTAACCCTGGTCATAAAACCCTTCCTGCAAATTGGAGCTCAATGGAGGAAACATGGGTTGAAATAATGCAAGTCCACCTTGAGTGCTCTTTCTAGCACCCAAACGACATCTGTAGTCTTTGCAACGAGCAAGCCATTAAAAGTCTATACTAAAAGTCTGAACTTATTGTAGTTCTTATTGCTGAATAATTTACACACTGATTCACAGAAAAGAGAGAAGCAGTATGGTTTTATCAAAGCAACAATGCATGAGATGGAAATTTAAGTTCATGTCACAAAAATAGCAACACTATATTGACTGTATTCCTAGAGCGCACAAGCCAGCAGCCAATCACTAAGTTATAAATGACATGCAAACATTGTTCAAAGAGAAGATGGGACATGACAGTTTGACTGTTTGTATATGGGACATATGGAGGAACTGTTGACTTTTCCAATTGGAGCTGTAATCTTTTGTTTGCCCATGCATTTCTAAGGCTGATTGTCTGAATGATCTGAACAATTACAGGCTAAATGTGTTTGCCAGCCACACAGAGCACCCTGCACCCCTCTAAAAAGATCAAAAGGGAAGATTCCCCCTCCTTCTTCATCTCCTTTCAGTCATGACAATTCAGCTGGAAAGCCAACCATAAATGATTTTTTTTTTGAACTTCCAGTATCTGGGACACAGTTATTCAGATACCTGAATTTCAGAGGTTAATAAATTGAAGAACAACATATTTCATCTACATGAACTGTTCGCACAAATATGTAAATTATGTAATTATTCATTAATACATTTTATTTGAAGAATCTTTTATCTGTCGAGCCTCTAAAGGGGAAAAGCACCATTATAGGAGTCTGTATGACTAATGCACCATATTCCAAGTCATACAATAGCTTTGTATGAGAAACACACAAATGTAAGTCATTATTAACTGATAATCTTCCCCTCCAGTGAGCTGATAACTTGAGAATTGCTGTGACTGGATCATTGAGTCAGTGACTTCAACTCAAGAACCGGATCAGTCCAAGTTGTGAATGAATCACTAGGAATGTTTTTAACAGGATCAGTGATTCACTGAAAAGATCCAACTCAAAAGACTGATTCAAATTGAATTAAACATATCTTATGAATGTACCAAACAGAGCTTTTCCATTAATATGACTTAAATCTTGTTGTTCTGTTTTGCATTATCGCACCTGAGACTTACAAATCATTTGGAATGACATTAGAATGAAAAAATGAATGACAGAATTTTAATTTTTGAGGAAACCATACTGTTTTCAAAGGTTTTGAAAGAAATTAGTACTTTTATTCTGCAAGGATGCATTAAACTGATCAAAAGTGACAGTAAAGATATTTAGAAGGTTACAAAAACTAGATTTAAAATAAAATAAATTCATCAAAGAATCCTGAAAAATGTATTACAGTTTCCGCAGATACACAACACAAATGCTTTCAACATTGATGATAATAAGAAACGTTTCTTGAGCTCCACATCAGACTGAAGTAATGTCTGCTTGTTCAGATTTGCCCTCCCAGGAGGAATGAATTTTATTTTAAATGGTAATAATATTTAACAATATTACTGGTTTTACTGTATTTTTAGTTAAATGAATGCAGCCTTGGTGAGCATAAGATCCTTAATTTAAAACATTAAAAAGTCTCAAACTTTTGAACATTAGTTTAGTACCTAAAGCAATAAATTCATTGACAAAATATCTTATTGATATTTCTTTGATTTCTATTTACTTCTTGATGTTTTAAACAGCTTATGCACTCATTTTACTTATACCAAACTCCTATTGTTGCAAAAGAGATTATCTGTTGGTAAAGCATGCAAAACTTTAGTAGTGAAGTCTGTAAACCATGATTTCTATAGAAACAGAGAGCAAGAGGATGAGGCTGTTAAAGAGGTAATATCTGTGACAGTGAATTGAACTAAACTCGTCTCCATAAAGGAGATAGGGAAAAGTAAAGGATACAGAGGCCTGCGTAACTTGGTCACCGCACTGAATGGGCTGAGGTCAGGCCACCACTTTGGTTCAAACAAAGGCAGCCACCAAGTAGTCACATTACTGACAATCACATACCATAACCTAGGATCAAATGGCCCCATTGTGGCACTAATATAAAAAACATGTTGTAGAATGACAAGCGGTGAATGCTTACATGAGATGGGGTCCTCTGTCAATTACAAGACACTCACCATACAAAAAGAAGAGGAAGCAGAAGAAAAACATCAAGGCAATTGAATGTGCCATAGAGTGAGGGGTGGACAAGCTGAGTGATTGGAGGACAGGCCGAGGGAAGAAAAGAACAAAATTGCATTCCACAAGCAACTGAGCATGTCTTCAGAGAAATTATGTCTATAGAGGCACAAGAGATGAGAGGAGAAGACGAATAATAACAAACCTCAATAAATAGTTTCACAAATCTATGAGATAAAGCAATTACTTTCAAAAAGTCCTTTATTAACATATGCATTAAAACACGCTTTAAACATGTTAAATAGCCATTAATTGTTTTTTTTCTTGCTTCTTCAATGTGTAAGCTCATAATGGTGTAAAATAGCTTTGACTACTAAATAAATTAAATTACATCTAAATGATCTATTTTTTCTACCTCTTTTTAATAATACAAATTAATTTTCAATGTTTTTATCTGTGCATGCAACTTATTAAGGGAGAGGTTTGAGTAAAAATTTTAATGACTAATCTTATTATATTTGGTCATTTTAAGATTTATTTTTTAATTCTTTTTTTCCCATTTTTTTATCTCATGAGCTAGAAAACACATTGTTTATATTGAAACCAGGCTGCGTCTTTTTTATTCAGATATTTTATTTATTTAAAAAAAGACAGCATTAGAAATGAAACTCACATTTCCAAGGAATCATAATCCTTATCATGCTGGTCATCACTGACCAAACCACTATAAGAAATATGTTATATGCTCTTTGTGAACTTCTATATTCTGCATGGTAAAAAGTGAAAAGTGCATACTTAACTATTTTTTTTACACTAGAAATGGGGTCACTGAAAAAGTCCTCAATGCTTGTAATTTATATATATATATATATATATATATATATATATATATATATATATATATATATATATATATATATATATAATTATATAGGCTAGGCCTAGATAAATTCTTTACAATCTAATGCCATATGCATCCCCAAATATTATTTGCAACTTGCATTTGTTTTTGGAAAAAGGAAAATATTTTTCCTTTTCTTCCTTTTCATAATGTTTTTATTTTTCATATGTGAATACACTAAATACAGTATTTATAAACTACATTTCAATTTATTTAATAATTAATAGAGAGAGAGAGAGAGAGAGAGAGAGAGAGAGAGAGAGAGAGAGAGAGAGAGAGAGTCATCATAATCAACAGAAACAGGAGTTAAAACCCGTAAGAGCTCCAGCGACTGTTCATACATACCGCCTGAATGAACGGTACCGCAGAAACCCGGATGGATTTAAGTCACTGGCTCTAGTCAGTCACGTGACTCTACTGGTTGTGATGGCTTCCTTCGCTTACTGTAACTACACGCTTTGAGAAAAACATGGGCTTCTGCGTATTCCTGCGTCAAACCGACGAGTGTCCTCTCAGTAATACGCTTCATATTAGTGGAGGCAGACACAGCGTGATAAAGAAAAGAGGAAAGGCGCTGATCTGGAGAAGAAGCCGCGATGTTTCTGTTTCAGTTACCCGAGGATGTGCTCTTCCTCGTCGGATCCCAGATCGCTCTGCCGCCTCTCACAAGCGTGCAAGAGAATCTACATGTTCATCTCCAGAGACGCTGTTTGGAGGAAAATAGCTAAAGACATTATTAACACTGGCATGACACGACAAGGAATAGATTTGTAAGGATTTTGAGATACACTAGCTGTGTTGCTAGCTAATAGTTCTCGGCCTACGCATAGAATAACAGAACTACGTAGACTGCGTAGGGCAACGGGCATTCATAGCATTCGTGACGTAATAAAAACAGCGTATGTTGAGATTCAGTTCCGTTCTTACGCTGATAGTCACGTGGGTTTTGTTTACAGGTGCAATCTACGTAAGAGGGGCCTGAAGACAACAAATTGGAAAAGTAATATATCTATAAGCAGATGAATAGGATGTTGGATTGTAGTCAACCTGTTTTTCTTCGTATAATTGTTTAGATTAGAACAAATTGAACTAGCACTTCAGTCACTTTCCACGAAAACGAACTTTGATGTGCCGCAAAAATTTTTGAGGACGAATATGGTTATGTCTTACATTTTGAATGCACCCTGTTATCATATAATTCTATTCATTTGTTATTACAAAAATTAAAGGTAAAATATTACAAAAACGTTCCTTTTATTACCAAGAATGGGGGAAAACCCTTTGTGACCCAAAAAAATACATTATTTGGAAGAACTGCAGAAAGTTAAGTAATAATAATAATACATTGCACTTTCTTAATTTTTATTCACATTTTTAATGTGGAGTTAATTTTTTTTCAAGCTCTAAGCTCAACCATTCCACAAAAAAACTTTTTTATTATTTATGGAAAATATGGGTCATTTATGATGCTGATTGTGTACTGAATTTGGTTTGACTGCCTGAGGTTGTTGGTCAACATTTTCTGCAGGTTAAGCACTTTCTTTAACTGACCATTATTTGAGAAGTTAAAAAAAATTAGATAAGTTTCAAATGCTGTGCTGTGTCCTTTTTGTGGAAAGTGCCAAGTCAAAAACATTTGTATTATAAGCTCGCTTACACCAGCTAAAATTATTACAACATTTTTGTACTATATTGTTAACACACGAACAAACAGGTTGACAGCTCTGTTTATTTTTAAATCTATGATATAATAATGTATATATGTAGTGTGCATTTCTACTAAACAGTCTACACTGTCTGCTGGAAGGAAATTCTGAAAACCTATAAAGAAGCAGCGTATAATTTCAGAGTCCTTTCAGTCTTCTTCTATAGGGGAGCATGAATACAGCAGTTTCTTTATTTTGCCAATTATCTAAAGTAAGCTCAAATTATCTCAAACATTCTTCATTAAATTTGTTCAGGTGTCCTTCTATTCCTCTTAAGGACAGAGTGAGGGTGTCCCACAACTGGATCCATGGAGTCTGTCGTAAAGAAGTCCTTTTAAAATGGAAAATTAAGTAAGTTATTTTATATTCTTTATATATAAGCCTAAGTTCTTTAAACTTCAGTCAGATTTATTTTGCACTTTGGATGTATCAAAATTGGAAGCAAAAATAACTTAAACTGTCTATAAAATAACTAGCCATATACAGATGCAAAAATACAATTGCTAAAACTAGTAAAATAAAATGGTTATAATGTGACCCAACCCATACTTTGAAAGGGAGAAGGGAAAAAGGAATTTAAAAGTAAGTTGGAAGATGTCGTACTTTCATTGTCCAACCCCAAAATACATATTTTTCAGACATTTATCCTCTGACTTAGAGTGTGTAGTTGACCTTGCCAATATGGACAAGACATTATTGTGTTTTTTATTAGCCTCCTCGTCACCTTAAGCCCCAAGATACAGATTGAGCTACAGAAAAAACATGTGTAGGAGTAATTTCCATTCCTTGATTGTTCGCCCACAGCTTGTTGCCGTGGATACAGCTGGACTGTGATGTGCTGTATCTCTCTCAGGCAGCAAACATCAGTGCGTACCATCTGAGAGCTGAGGGGGGAAAGTTACAGAACAATCGAGTGGCCCTGTTCTCGGGTCACCAAGAAGACGTGTGCAGATTCACTCTGACAGACACACACCTTATCAGTGCAGGAGGGTAAATCCATGTTCTTTTTAGTCATTTGTTTTATTTTATTTATTGTTTTACTATAATTATCACGTCAGGAATCATATGAACAGATTTGATTAGGAATTGCTTCTTCAAATCTTATAATATAGTCACTGAATAAAATAAAATACTATTTTACTTTTTTTTTTTTTTTTTTTTTAAATGAGAAACTGATGTAATTTCCATTAGCACACAGAGACTATCAGCGACCTGTATTCTTCGCCTGAATGGTAAAACAGGAATGTGCTTGTTTTCCCTCTTTTTTTGTTATTGTGCCACTAGGTATTTCCTAAATTTAAACACAGTAAAATATTAACTACCGTAGTTCAGCCATGCAGTGAGTCCACACTTTATTGTTTGATTGTTTGGGATAGTTTGCTGTTTAAAACATATGATGATGAAAATAATAATAATAATTATTATTATTACTACTACTACTACTACTACTACACATTTAGTTTACAGTCATAAAATACAGTACAGAACAATATAAAATAAATCATAGCATATATTGAAAAACATAAATTCTGCATATTCTGCAATTCTGTTAAGACTTTTGAGTTATAATTAATCAGGAATAGCCAATGAGTTAATCCTAAAATACAATGCTGCTTTTTTAAAAATTATATCTCATTAATATTTATTTGCTATAATGCTCTTCTCTTCTGAATTTCTTATTTTAATTTTAACTTCTTTAATTTTTTCAGTGACAGTAAAATAATTGTTCATGACAGAGGAAATGATTACTCTGTGGAGTATTATGGTCACAATCAGGAGGTGAACTGCATTGACTGTAAAGGGGGTGTGATAGTCAGTGGCTCCAGAGACAAGACTGCAAAGGTGAGATTGTACACTCTATGTTTTGCTTTTGTTTTAATTTAAGTAAATATGGTAGCTACTGTATGTCCATGACTAGGTTTCTTGCATTGGTTTCTTTTCACTCACTCTGTGGCTTTCAGTAGAATTTGAAGTTGACATGTACAGTATATAGAAGAATTTTGTTACAGGAGACAGTTTGTATGCAACAGTGGGAAGTAAATCTTTAAATCTGTCAATTTGGACCCAGTCCAATTCAGTTCCACTTACTCAATTATTTATTTAAATTGGAGTTATATTCAAGGGTGCCTTGAAGCTGCTTTGTAGAGTGACCCTGTGCTACTGTTTGGCAGATCTATTTGGTATTTGGACATCCGAAGTTCATACTTCAAAGATCAAACATTAAACATGTTTTTACTATTTTTGAAAGAAGTGTCTTATACTCACCAAGGATGCATTTATGTGATCAGAAAAAAAGATAATATTGTGAAAGATTGTTACAATTTATAATAATTGATTTCCATTGTAATATATCTTGAAATGTAATTTGTTGCTGTGAAGGCAAAACTGAATTTTTTGATGAATAAAAAGCACAGTATTTATTTGAAATATACTTTTTGTAACAATATAAAGTTTTTATTTTTGATCAATTTAATAAAACTTTGCTGAATAAAGTTATTATTTATTTATTTTTAAATCATACTAACCCCAAAGCTTTGAACAGAAGTGCTGGTTAATGTCTACCTGACTCATGACTTTAGTACTGTTTGTAATTTCATTTTAGATTTGGGCTCTGGCTCCTGATCGATTTGGGCAGTGCTTACATACAATCCCCACATATGACAGAGTGTGGTCGGTGGCCATCAGTCCATCTCTATGGTAAGTCTATACTCATGATTGAGTTGTGACATGAGATTTGTCTAGTCTCTGTGATTAAGAGTCTTAGTAATGCTTACAATATAGCCTACCAAAGACCTTTCTTCCAGTGTTTGATTAATTTTCAATATTGGATAAAGCCATATCATTCAAAACCTGAATGACTTTCATCTGTGGAACACAAACTCTTGGTAACCAAACAGCTTTGAGACTTGACTCAAAATATCTTCTTTTATGTTATACAGTAGAAAGTAAGTCATACTGGTTTAGAACAACATGAGGGTGAGTTAATAATGACAGAATTTTCATTATTGGTTGAAATTATTTAAAAAGTGTATTTTTTAACATTCTGCCTGAGACCAAATTATTTTAATGTAAAATTAGGGATTCAAAATCTAAACCTGGAAACAAACAGAAAATTGTAGAATTTTGAATAATTTCAAACAAGAAACATGGATGAAAATAGAAATAGGCAATATTTATACTTTTGCACTATTTCTAGGTCATATACAACCATATTTATGGCATCGATCATCCTAATCATCATCATGGCAATCTTCTTTGAATTAAAGCTCATCTTGCACAAGATTGCAAAATGTTGATAATTCAATTCAACTTTTCTGTCAGATTGTTAAGCAAACAGAAGCATTTTCCCTAGCATTTTCAGAACTTTGAAGACTGTATTTCCTTCTATATCCGTGATGCTCTTCCAGTTTCAGGCCGTCTCACTTGTTAGACATTATGTGTTTGATTCTGCCGCATACTTCATACTCACTGGTTTCCTCTGTTCTTCTCACCATATGAATCACCAACAGACCTGAACATCAACCTTAGCTTTCATCAAAGTGAATTTGAGATCTTGCAAATAATGAATGTATCAGTGGGTTTAAAAGAGCGGGGTGGGGGTGGCGGCATTGTTACGGCTCGTGAGGTGAAGTGGTCATAGACAGGGCAACCCAAAGCAGGTGGCCAGACCCTTTTTTAATACATACTCTTCAATTTATTGCCATGCCATTGCTTTGAAGTCAATTAGTTCACACCTCTGAAATGCAGATGGAGAAGAATGTGATCCCGGCCCCTAAAGGCTTAGAAAGCAGAATTTTGCCATCTCATGGTGTGAAAAAGACCCTTTTTGTGGGCCTAAAACTCTCAAATGTACCCTACAGTGTTTTTCCCGCTTCTCAGCTCTCACCAGGACAGTGGCGATACATCATTGAGTGTTTCTTTGTGTTTCTTGACTTTTTAAACACAGAAATGTGTTGAACCATCCAGTTGATAAATCGTTACAGACTTTTGAACTTTAGAAAGCTGTTTCAGTCTACAACTGGTTAACCGTTTTTCCCTCAATACATCTGGGAAGTTTCCCGATGTGATGAGCTGTTTAAACAAGTGTGGGATGGAGTGAGACAGGCGAAGAGGGAGAGAGGAAAAAAACGTGCAGGATATTATGGTGAAGCGAGGTTGCCTTTGCTTTTGCTGCCTTTGATTGCTCAGCCATGTATACTCCCACACGCTTAATGACACGCAGGCACATGAAGCTGTAACACTAGCGCAGACAGAGCCTCCACCTGCCCCTGATCCGTCAAACGCACCTTCACAGCACTGCTGAAGGAATGGAGACACTAAAAGACACCGACCGACTCGCCGCGTTCTCATCTTTTGTCACGACAAGGCCAGAAGAAAGCCACTGCTACTTGAGCAGATGCAATGGTTGAACGCAGTTTTAGTCACTCAGCTGAGTTATTAATCCCCACTGCCCCATCTCCTCAGCCAAGAATTTAGGTTTCAAAATAAGAGACGATTATCCACATCATTAATTCTCCAATTTGATGGCTGAAATAGCAGGCCTCTGAAAAAGACTGTTGGACCTAGATAATGGACCACACTTCTTTACACATATTGACGGTGGGAGAAGTTGATGAAATTGACTTGAAATAAAGGCGTCAACTAAATCAGTTTTTTTTTATACTTTTTGATGCCTTGGCACCAAACCTATACTGACCTATAACGATCTATTTATAGTGTGAAAAAATTGACAATTGAGTGAAGTGTTTAAATTATTGTAAATGCCTTGCAAATAAACCACCGTTCATAAGAAATTCATGATTTTATTTAGCAAGGATGCATTAAATTGGCCAACAATGATAGTAAAGACATTTATAATGTTACCAAAGATTTCTATTTCAGATAAATGCTGTTCTCTGGAACTTTTAATACATCAGAGAATCCTGAAAAAAAAAATATTTAACAATAACAATGATAATAATAACCAAATCAACACCAAATCAGCATATTAGAAGAATGATTTCTGAAAGATCATGTGACACTAAAGACATTTTATAAAAGTTTTTGCTGTATTTTTAGTCACATGTCTTGAGACTTCTTTCAAAAACATTAAGACATCTTTTAATCTTACAACCTCAAACATTTGAACAGTAGTTTATTTTCTGGAAAGTAGTTACTTTTCATTAAGTTGACACTGTATCTTTTTAGCTGTCAATTGAATAAATTAATTGTGATAAATGTCATGATATTAACCAGTGTTTAGAAAGCAGAATAATTTTTTTATTATTTATTACAATAATTATTATTTAGCTTTTTCATATTTTATATTTGAAAACTTGAATTTATGTTTTAAGATTTATTTCTATTATATATATTATTAATTTATTCTGAACTTTTTAGAAAACCTCTGAACTAACTTACTAAACTTTTGTTTATAAGCAGACATTTAAGCATATTTCTCTGTGATTTTCTGGCCATGTGGAATCGAATCAAAGCACATACAAGATGAAAGAAAAAATTCCACTTCCACTATTTGATTTTGAAGAACATACTGTAGCAAAGCTGATATTTTTGGGCCTGCTTAGTTTTGTTAAAAGCTTCATTTCCTCTCCAGATTTTCTGTTTCGTATGTTCAAGCTCCACCAATTAGAAGAGCAACAGAGAGAGTGTGTTCTGATTTCACTCCTGTAACAGTCAGGAGCTGAAACCGTAGACGGAGAGGGTTTCAAAATAGTGATTGCACAGTGTGTTTTAATTTGGAAACCTGAAGGAATAGATGGGAAGCCCTTGTGTTGCAAATGTAATTGTTCCAGCTTCACGCTTGAGGTATCTAAAGGACAAGGAGCAAGAGAGGAGACGCTGCAGTGAGCAACGGGTCCAAAAGAAGGGGTGAGGGACAAAGAAAAGAGAAAGAACAGAGAGAAAGATGTCGAAAGAGTGTGCATATGGTCGCCTCTGACACTCAGGTGTTAGGGGCTGTATTGTTCCAACCCAATGAAGAATCACACTTGTGTATAAAACAAAAGAACCGTGTAAAAAAAATATAGCCCTTCTCTCTTTTTTCCCACCACCATTTGCTCAGGCTCTGAATTGTATTTCTTTCTTTTTAACCTCCCTCCTCATCTGTTTTGTAACCCTCCCTCCCTTTTTGCCGTCGTTTTTTCCAAGGAACGTTATCTGAAGGTCTGTTAGTGGGATATTCCGGCCGGAGCGAAATGCCAAGGTTGACTGTCGTCTATCTTTTTGCAGTCACTGATCCTAACCGTATCCAGTGGCCCTTGAGATTGCTTTTACAATTTTAGGCACCTGGGTTTTTCACAGCATTTTATGTCTTTCATATTGGACCATCTTCTCAGGTTTTTCACTAGTTATTTCAGAGCGTAATGCGTGCGAGCGGTGGACAGGACCGGTCCTGTGCAGACTTGAAGAACTCCACGGTGACTGCATGACTTTCACAGCTGATGTTGCAATGTGAACGCTAGCTCTGAAATTCCCTAAATGGTGTCATATGGCTAGCGGTCCCAGCCTGAACTGTGAGACCGCTCCAAAAAAAAGGCCACTCTCCCATTGCGAAGGTAATGGGCACTCTGGCTCCCTGCATTGTTCTCATTTCACTCCAGTGGGTTGCTCTTCTGCTCTGAATTCCATTTACAATCTCATATCAAAGAGACAGCAGCGGCCATGTTGAAGGAAAAAACAAAAACGGTATTCACAGAAGCCCAAATGATTCCTGATTCTTGATCTGTAACCCGTGAGCTTGCCTGGATCACCCCCGCCCCCTCCATTCCCCCATCTCAGTCTAGTCTTTGTCTGCCATGTCAGACTTCAGACTCTCACCCCAAATGTTGATTCATCTGCTCCTGTGTGAGCAAAGGCCCTGATTGCTACTAATGGCCTCTGATTAGCATACATTTTCGTCTCATCTCGAGGACACTGTTTTAGGACCTGGAATGACTTGTTCAGTTGGTAATGTGGCTCTCAGAGGAGAAAGCAACTCTTTTTCTTTTTTTTACTCAACTCTTTCAGTTGCTCTAATTAGAGCTAAAAACAGTTTACATGGCAATTAACCTGCATGCTCTCTTTCATAATCACCATATGTAAACTTCTTAGCAAACTGTGTGATTAAGGAATAAGCAAGAGCTGTGTTATGGGTTAAAAAAAAAGGAAGTTTTCATTCTTTATTCCGCCAGATATATTCCCATGTTCATGTTCATATTTACATATGAAATCTGAGTGAAATAGATGAAGGCAATACAATGGCAAACAAATTACTTTTCCTTCCAAATTTAATTGCTTAATTTGATGATGATCAATTAATTGCCTTTCAAGAAGTTATTATACACTACCTTTCAAAAGTTTGGGGTCAGAATGATTGAAATGATTTTTCTTTTTCTTTTTTTTTTTTGCTGCAGTAAAGTGATCAATCGTGACCGTACAAAAGATTTCTATTTCAAATAAATGCTCTTTTGAATTTTATATTCAAAGAATCCGTAAAAATGCGTCATGGTTTCCACAAAAATATTAAGTGGTTATCGAGCAATATTAAGTATTGCATTTTTAACTATATAAAAATAAAAAACAGTTATTTTAAATTGTTATATTGCACAGTATTACTATATTTTTGACCAAATGAAACATAGCCTTGGTGAACATAACATTAAAACTTTCAAAAACATTTAAAAAAGCCTACTGACCCCAAACTTTTGAACGGATGCATTTTTTATTGTATTGTTTGACTCTTTATTATATTACTAATATTTGTACAATTTTAATGTATTTTTACTAAACTATTTCACCTAAATATCACAGGCACTGGACATTGCATATCTGTTATCCTTCGGACATGCCATCCTTCACTCCTTGTGTCTGTCTGACCCATCCCATTTCAAGTCTTTGCCGTTCCCTTTTTACCACTAGATGCAGAATTTGTAGGGAGCGCCTCTTGTGATAAATAGTTTCCTGTAGTGTCAGACATGACAGATTTTAACCGACAAGATGGGACTTGTTGAGTCTGGAAGAATCCATCCAGGCCTGGGTAACTCTAGCCAGAGTATATGTAAGGTACGTCGGCTACTCTTCTTCTTGCATATATCGCACACACATGCAGCACAGAGTCTGTCAGTTAGTTCATTAAGCTTGTTTGATATAAAGTGGGGTTTAGGTTCATCTGATTTTAGTTTGATGTCAGCACTTCAATGGCAGAGAAAGTAGAGAAGTGTAATTGTTAGCCTGAAATGTGTAATTTGGTCTTGTTAATCCCACATGCACATCTCACCGATCTTGAGAGAATTATGTTCGTTTAGCTTTTTGGACGTTGTTTAATTATAGTTTAGATGAAGAGACCTCACTTGGATGATCAAATGCGCTTGTTCTCATTGGCCGATGCAAATTGTTACTGTTCATCACCCAGGGAGTTTTTAAACATGGCTAATCAATGTCTTATGCAGGGAATCTAAACACAGATAGCAGATATTGATAATTTTGTGCTTCTTGTATGTTAGGATGGGATAGGCCACATCACGTTGAACAGAAGCGCTCCTTCTATCGTACTGGCTCAAAGAGCACAGTACACACTACGTTGAACAGAAGCACTCCTTCTATCATACTGGCTCAAAGAGCACAGTACACACTACCTCAGTAGTCGCAATGAGCCCACAGCGACCAGGCAGGGAGGATGAAAAGGGACAGGGCGCAAGTGTCAAAAAGAGAAGCAACCCCGAGGAGAAGCGAGAAAGGCTTCTTTTTGGGGAGGCCTGTTTTGTTTAGAGTTGGTCAAGCACAACTACAAAGATGTTGCAGGGGTACTGCCTTTGAAAATGTCCAAAGAAAATGATTGTTGGATAAACCGCCCCCAAAATGCCACTCTCTGGCAAACGAAGGGAGCGTGACCTATGACCCTCAGTATGAAAGTACAGCGAGACGTACTCCTCTATACCACCCTAAGCTCACCCGCCCCAATTTCACCCCCCTTTGCTCCACCTCATTCAAGCAAAAAGAGAGAGAGAAGGAGAAAAAAAGAGTGAAATTCATGTCATTCATTTTGCTTCTCATCTCTCTCTCTCTCTCTCTCTCTCTCTTAAGGCTGGGAGGGCGAGCCGTGTCTTGGGAGTCAAGAATTCAATTAGTTAAAAAAGGGGAAAAAACAAGAAAGAAAGCAAGAAAAGAAAGAGTCTGCAACAATAAAGCGATAACGGACAGAATGTGCGTTCCCACACGTTAAATACAGGGCGCTTACTACTGAAAGCACAGCATGGGAGCTATAGCCTCAGACTGCAGGTGGTGTCCTGAATAATTGCAGTCAATATGCCCCTTCTATGCAGGCTTTGCACAAGCAGATCATTACACACATGCCACATACAGGTGTTCCCCAGGCGCATTTGAGATGGAAACTTTTGTTATTCCCTAAAACGCATTTCTGCTCAGAAGTTAGCTGGGGAGTTCAGCTCTGTGGCTGTGGTGTAATGCACGACTGACATAAAAGTTGACATAAAAGTACTGTTGACATAAAAGTTCATATACATTGTCACAGTACTAAAAGAGATCATATTTAACTTAAAATATCGTTTGTTGACAGTGAAAATTTTAAATCTGTTTTATGTCAGAATGCTTCGGCATTTTCCTAAGCAGCCTGTAGCTCCAGATGGAAATAACAGTACTAGCACAAGCGGCGCTGATCCAGGGCATCATAAATGGAGCTCCAGACTGTGACTGAAATGGTCAGAAATGCGACAAAAAAAAAGCAACAATAATTTCAAATCTTCTTGGATGGAAAGGCAGGTAAATAAAGCGGTATCAGTTTGTTAAAAAAGTTTTCGGTATCGTAAAGTATCTCTTCAGATATCTTTCTACTCTATGTAAAGACAAACACATGATGTCCAATTCAGAAACAAATTGCTTAGATTGTTTTTTAATGATTAGTCAAAAAGATTCACATTCTCGAACTCTAGTTCGCAATTTGATTTAGATTTACTCAGCCATTGAATTGTTTAGAGCTCTTACTGATTTCACAGCTGATTCCCTTGTGATTCCCATTTTCAGTCTGATTTTAATTAAACATGAACCATTATTTGTGGTTAAAGATAGATTGTCATAGCAAAATATTAGTCATTCTCTAGCATAGTGAGGCTCAGTTGGAAATCTTTGTTTTAGACCAGCCTGTTCACACCAAGCACAATAATTATAAAGATAACTATATTAGCATTTACACCAATGGACCATAACATTCTGTTACTATACTATATAGTGTGTGCTGCATTTTTATCATCTGATACGTAAAATTCTTGAGCTCTTTAAAGTCAGATGGATTCTGATTGGCTGTCAATGTTTTTTCTTCATCAGCTGGAAAAAAAATCTTCTGAAAATGGTTCCAACAACTTTGTTCTTCTTTGTCATTATGGTTATAGCTGTGGTGTGAACTTCCTATTATCTTGGAATTAGAATGCTTATTAAAACTTTGTAGTTATTGTTCTAGTTAACATCCTTGTTGTCAACATGCATTAAAACTTTAAGGTAAATGACATTTTGGAGCCATAATATTTAACTTTTTTCTGTTTATTAACTATTTCGTAATTTGTCAACAAAATTTTGCTCCTAATTGTTTAATTTTAAGAGCCTTTTATGGCTCCCTTTAATTTTTTATTATCTGATGTCCTGATAAATGTGTGATTTAATTAGTGGCAGGTGATGAGGTCTGCGTAAACTAGCTGCTGACTTTCTCATGGCTTTTTTGTGTGTGTTTTTGGTCTATTTTGATGTGGTGCTGTTCCACTCGGCTAAGCAAAAGGTGGTGTATGGAATGTTCCTCTGACCTCAGATTCAGGGGACATGAACAGAAAGCCAAAAGGTCTGTGAACTCGGGTGTGAGCTGAACAGGGGGGTGGGAGGGGGGCTTGGGGGAGCTGGGCTGGAGGGTCGACACAGAGAGGGAAAGAGAAAGACCCTGTCTATTGTGTTCCTCCAGCCAATATAAATACATCATAACCCTTTTCAATTCAAACATATTTAGGGACTAAGATGAAAGCACTCTAACATCCCCTTGAACAAAGCCAGGGGTCAGCTATAACAAATGAACAACATCCACTGCAAAGCCGATGCACGGGGGGTTAAACTCCCTTTGAACCCTGTCTTTACCCATGGGCCTTTAGGACAGGCTGAGATGCATTTGGGTCAATAGATTTATTTCACTGCATATTATAATCATTACACAATTAATGACAATTTAACTGCCATATTTTTAATTTAGGATTATTTGATTCTCTTTTTGCGTTTTATGGACGACCGTTTCGTGAACCTAGGAGAGGAGGTAATTCTGACTTTGCTATGACAATCTGGCACTTTGAATGCGGAGTTTTGCGCATCGTGTGTGTGTGTGTGCGAGAGAGAGAGCGCGAGAGAGAGACGGGTTCACATCACAGTGGAGTCAGCTGTCTTAACCGTGGCTTGTGTACTGCAAACACATACCAGCTTCATCACTGTGTCTGTCACGCGACTCCGTTCCCCTTTCGGGCTCTGTCTTTACATTTATTTTGAAAGATGAACCTCGCGATTATGGTAAGGGCCGTTACATTTCCGATGAGTGCTTGCGGTGTTCGGCCAATCACAATGCACTGGGTCAGCTGGCCAATCAGAGCAGACTGCGCTTGTCGGAAGGAGGGACTTTGTAGAAAATGAAGCGTTTGAGAGAGGCGGGGCATCGAGGACCTACAATAATGTACAGTATTTGAAAAATAATGTGTTTTTTGAACATTAAAGCATGTCAACATATTCTGTTACACCAAATACACCAAATAATGATCTTTAAAAAAGCATCAAATGACCCCTTTAAAACTCTAACTAAAAAGTCTTTACACTAGAAACAAAAGGCTACCGAAAATGATAACATTTAAATTAGGTGGTTTTATGCAAGAAAGTATTATTTAACAGCTAAATACATTAATTTATCATTTATACCAAAAAAATAAATGTATGTTGGTTAAATCAAGTAGAAATGCTATTTAAAGGGGTCATATGATGCGATTTAAATGTTTCCTTTCTCTTTGGAGTGTTACAAGCACTTGGTGCATAAAGAAGATCTGTAAAGTTGCAAAGACTAAAGTCTCAAATCCAAAGAGATATTCTTTATAAAAGTTAGGAGTCAGCCACACCTACCTAAAACGGCTCATTCTAACACGCCCCCACATACCTACGTCACGATGTGGGAAGATTTGCATAACGCCGCTCAAATGTTCACACAAAGAAAGAAGGCGTAACTTTTATTCTCGCTGTAGTATTGTTGCTGCTGCCATGTCGAGACGCTGTGTGTTTCGTTGTGAAAGTGAAACAATTTTGCTTGGCCTTCCAAAAGAGGACGATATCTGCTTCGTCATGCCTGGAGCTGATCCGTGCTGGTCGCTGAGGGAGTACATCAACTTCGCGCTGTGGATCGCTGGATCAGCTTTCACTGTGGACGAAGCAGAGTCCAACCCGGGGTCGTCAAATGTGGTTGCCGCAAGCCCGCCGGCCACTCCTTCGTCCTTGAGATATTCAGCCAATCACAACGCACTGAATATAGCTGGCCAATCAGAGCACACCTCGCTTTTCAGACCGATGAGCTTTGTAAAAATCGACACATTTCAGAAAGGCGGGCATAGAGGAGAAACAATAATGTACAGTATGTGGAAAAAATTTGTTTTTTTAACCTTAAACTTAAACCTATAAACTATAACCTATAAACACATTTCATTACACCAAATACACAAAATTATGTTCTTTTTAGCAGCATCATATGACCCTTTTAAGGTAACAGTTGAAGGTCACCTCTTTTTACAGTGTAGATTTTACAAGGTCTTTTATTTATTTATTTTTTTGTTAGACCAAGCTGGTTTAGGTGGTTGACCTGCTGAACTACCAGCTGGTTAAAACTGGTAGACCACCATGGATCAGCTTCTATTTAAAAAAGAAAAAAAAAACAGCTTGACTACTTGACTTATTTTTCTAGTAGGTTTGCTTTATTTTGCTTGGATGTAAAGCTGTGTACACAATATAATGTGACATATAAAGCCATATAGCATTTTATAATCACACTTTGGAAAAACTGAACGACTGTCATACTGCTGAAAATAGAAATATATTTTTATACTGTTAGTAGCATCTCTATTTTGAATTAATTTATCCTGAATACTGTCAAAGTTTTTACTTTTGTTTTTGTCATTTCTATGAACGTTTCTGTGTACTACTTTATTTGTACACTACCTTTCCAAAAATTTGACGTTGTTGATATAAGATTGTTAAATGTTTTTGAAAGTTTCTTATGCTCACCACAAATTCATTTATTTGATCTTAAACAGTATTATTTTAATATTATTTCAATTTAAAATAAGTATTTTCAATTTTAATATAATTCTAAATGTAATTTATTCCTGTGATGGCAAAGCTGAATTTTCCAAAAGCTATTTTGCCAGTCTTCAGGTTTACATGATCCTCTAGAAATAATTAATTGCACTGATTTGATGCTAAAGAAACATTTATTATTATTATCAATGTTCACCACAGTTTTCACTGTTTAATATGTATGTGGAAACATGATACAAAAAATAAATAAATAATAATAATTCTTTCAAAAAAATCTTACTGAACAATAGTTTACATGTAGTTTGCATTCCACATACAAATAAACAAGCAAAAATATGCAATTATGTAACAATAATTTTAGTTCTATTTTTAAAAAAATATCCCATTATATCTCTGTGGTACACTCAGCACATTTCCAGTGATGTGTGCGGTTTGGTACGAAAAGTGCTTTCGGTGGTCTTGACCCAATACGCGTGGTTGCTTGTGTTGGTTTGGCCCTAACAATGTTGTTACTGTGGAGTTCCTCTCCCAGCAGGGGCTGAATTAAAGTTTGTGTGACCCCGGCACTAATTTCATGCTGCACAGTTCCTCGAATAATGATGTCAGCTGATTAGGTTACCAAAATGGTTGTGTTGGCAGTGAACCCCTGACATGTTCTAATGATCCTGAGGCGTGCTGGGTTTTTTGGGGCAGAGGAGTTGGGGTTCGGGGTGGGCAGCGTGGGCTGGGGGCTTTGGATGGAGATTGTCCGTGCTCTTCGGTTTAGAGGGGGGCATAAGGTCGAGGGAAGGTGGAGGCACATTAGGCGAGAGAGAGGCTTTGACCTTTTACAGCTATAATATCACTAGGAGTTCCTTTCAGATCAATCAGAACTTGTCTGGGAGACAAAAATGTATTTAATTGTGGTGTTCTATTTTTCTCCTTTTCGCTCCCTCCCTTGTGTTTTTTCACAATCGGACTCACTGAGGGATAAGTAATTGAAGTAATAGAGAGTAATAAGGGCTGGGAAGAGAGAGCTTTGGCCTTGCCCCTATTGTATCTTGTGTCACACGGGTTCAAAGGTCAGGCAGCCTGCATATTCTATTAGGGCGCACGGCCTTCATTGGGGCAAATGAGTTTACCCAACAGTAATTAAAATGCCAGCACTGGCCAGGCGAGCTGAATATGGTTGATGGGCCACCGCTAACTGGGTTGACAGCTGCCAAGGCTGTCTTTGCCAATATGCTTGGGCCCTCAATGAACAAACCAACTGAAGCCATCACAGACGAGAGCACATGTTCCCTCAACTTTACTAGCACGCTCTCTCTCTTTCTTTCCGCCTTTTTCACACCAAAAATGGCTTCGCATTTTGCTCCCATATCTCAGTTTCTCAGCGTTATGATGTTGTATCTTAAAAAAACTTGTTGGGTTTTTGTTTGGTACTAATTTTATGATCAATTGTTATGTTTTTACAAATCAAATATTGAAATTCTGTTCTGAAAGCAAGCACACCTTTTCATTCAAGTCTAAAGTCCTGTTCACACTGAAAACGATAACTATATTAGCGCCCACACCAATACACAGTAAGCGCACACTGCAGTTTTATCATCAATTAGGGTGAATTCTAGTGTTGGGCGATATGCTCCATAGTCATATCATCCTATTGTTAGCCCATGAGATACACTGATACATGATATTATCGTGCAAATTTATTTAATTATTTACTTACTTAGTTTCATGGCCGGAGAGTGAACCAACTCCAGGGTACGACTAAAAGTAGCCTACACATTATATCTTTTTAGTCAAGTAGCATATGGATGTTCTAAAATAGTTTAATATGACTGAATTTGTGGTTAACATGATGCCAATTTAATAGAAACATTGTAAGTTACTAATTTTAATACATTTCATTATTAAAGCATTAGCCTCAGGCGATATCTCTGAATATCGTCGATACATTATACTATCGTCTTATCAGCACAACCCAAGTGAATTCTGATTGGCTATGAACATTTTTATTGCTTATCAGTTGGAAAAATTGTTCTGAAGTGATTCCAGCAATATCGTTCCATCATTGTAGTTGTGGTATGGACTCTGTTATTCTTTTAAATGTAGAAAGATTTTAGAACTGTGTGTTTATCATTATGGTTATCGTCCTTGGTGTGAAAAGGCCTTAACAGACCGACTCTCTTATGTGTGTTTGTGTGTGAGTGAGATGAAGGGTCACTGTCCCTCTGTTTTTGTGCTGGGGGTTTGGAGTTGGACACCAGGCGCTACAGAGCTTATTCACACAGGCTGGTTGTTAATTTGAGGCCACACTGGTATTCCATTGTGAAGCCCGTTTCTTTGGTTGATGTTAGTGGGAGGGCATAGAGCCCCCTGCTCTTTCTCTGGGTTTTCTCTAGACGTATGAAAGTATGTGAGAGAGGGAGATGCTTTGTGATTCGTGTAGTTTTACGTGCCTCTCGCGTGGTGCGTCAGTAAGCATTCGCTGCGAGGCACGTTGACGCCACACACACACTTTACTTAGTTGGCACAGAGACTGAGAAAGCATTCTGTCAATGAAAGAGACCATCCCAGCAGGCCGTTGTAGGAATACCTGAGTGTTAAAACAGGCACATTCCTGTGTGTTCACTAGTGTGAGGGCCCTATTGTTCAGCTCACCTCTGAACACAATGCAAAGAGCAGGAGAGCCTTGAGCCTAGCCCGCCAATCCTAGCTGTCCAGGAGGGCTCTAATCCCTGACTATCACGCCGGTCAAAACTGCTGCGCACACACACCCGCCCACTCATACCTGCTCGACTAATTTCAACCCGTCACCAAACTAAAAAGGGGGCATTCGAGTGTTTTTGTTTCGTTTTTCCCCCTAGATGTCTCGTGAACGAAAACACATCTGTGAACAAATCCGCTGTCTCAACATACCCTTCAGACACACTTTACACCTCGCTACGCTCCATTCGCTTTTCAAAATTAGTTTTTAATGCACTGTGTGTATTCTCTCCAGGAGCCAAACTATTACTCCACTGTTACGTCACCTGCTCAGTATTTAAATGCTAAAAGCATTAAATGCTGGAACAAAGATTATTTGAGAAAATGTTCTAGAAAGCACTGAAGACTCTTACATATTTGTATATTATCACATATTTGTATAGATTTTGTAAAGGTGTATTAATAATAATAAATACAAAGCACTACTCTCTCTCTCTTTCGGCTTATTCCCTTTATCAGGGGTCATACAAAGTACTACTTCTACTAATAATACTATTATTATTATTAGTTTGTTTGTAATTATTGATATTAATAAACCATTGCAAGATCTGGCATTATTTTGCCTAAAATTATTAAATAGTTGAATGGTAGTTTTGAAATGTTTTATTTTTTTAAATCGATATTTTGCAATCATTACTAAAGATCTTTATATCTTTGCAGCAATTTTGTGACAGGAACAGCCTGCTGTGAGAATTTTGCTCCTCTTCGAATCTGGGACACACAAAGGTATTTTGTTTCTACATGGTTATTTAAATATTTTGTATTTTTTTCCGATTTATTTTGTAGGAATATTTATTTGATCTATAGAACCTGTTGCTGGAACATGTTCCATATCTTCCATTTTTTTTACTTTTGATTGTTGTAATGCATTTTTGTTTTGTCAGCATATTGTGCAGAGTTTTTACATCTTTTAAGTTTAAAAATATAAATATCATTATCGTTATTATTTTACATAACTAATTAGAATTACGTGTTTTATGAATTGATAGCCATAAAATTGTTTAGTGTTTTCCACTCCCTATCGAAATTACCATTCGATTTTAAGTTAGATCTTAGTTATGTTTAAATGCACAGGCTATCATAGCAACATTCAGTTAAATGTGGTTTCTACATGTATAAAGCTCAAAAATGTATGAATTCTAATGTGTTACTATTTGAAACTGTAAATTTCACACAAAGTGAAAGTAGAACCTTATCATGATGACGGAAGCTGCTCCATTATCCCTTCAACTGAGTCTTTTCTCTTTGGAAAGTTCAAAGCTGACTTAAAAATTCCTGTCATGAAAGGCCAGGTTTAAACCTGATACAACCTGACTAGTTTCTGTAATTCCCCAGCTTTACCTGCTGAATTCAGCCTGCTTGCATGTTGTCAGTCTAATGAAAGTAAAAGAGGAGGTGGGGGGTAGGGGGGGGGCGTGAGTTCCGGTACCAAATGAAGGAAATTTGAGACGGGAAAAATTGCGGAGAAGGAGTAGAGGCGATTCCAGACAAATTTCCCTAGGAGTCACATGTTCTATGGAACACCGGAACACAAAAGTTGAGCCAAGATTAATGTGACCCACTGATGTGGCTGCATTTGATCTGTGAGGCGCGGGTAGCCAGTGTCAGCTTGATGGACACGTGGGCTGGCCGGATATCAGAATGCAGATGCACGCACAGGTAAACAGGCCGTTGAATCAAGTAAGACTCACTGCAACCCTGTTAAACTAGGAACCAATTAAGGTTACACAGAGGTGTGACAGTCAGTGAACAGGCAAGAGTCTTTGTTGAAACAGCAACAAAACAACAGTTTTTCAGAAATTGAATATATTGTCAAGACGTTTGGGCTTGGTGAGATTTTTTTTATGATTTTGAAAGTCCCTATATGCTCACCAAAGCTGCATTTATTTAAACTGTAATAACTGTATATTATTACAATTAAAACAACTTTTCTATTTCAGTATGTTTTAAAATGTAATTTGAATTTTTAGCAGTCATTATGCCAGTCTTCAGTGTCACATGATTCTTCTAATATGCTAATTTGGTGCTCAAGAAAAAATCATATTATCAATATTGAAAATGATTGTGCTGCATTATATTTTTGTGCGAAAACAGTGTTACATTTTTGAAGGATTCTTTGATGAATAGAAATCTTTTGTAGCATTGTAAATGCCTAAACAATTTAATGCATCCTTAATAAATAAAAATATAAAGTGTTCAAAAAAATCAGACTGCCCCCAAACTGTAATAATATTTCACAATATAGCTGCTTTTACAGTTGTTCTTTGAAAAGAAAATACAGTAAAAACAGTTATACTATGAAATATTATTAGCCTTGAGCATAGAGACTTCTTAAAAACAAAAACATTAAAATTCTAGATCCCAAAATTTGTGTATATACTATATATCATTTTAAAAATATATGTATTAAAATATATATATATATATATATATATATATATATATATATATATATATTTATTTT
>NW_015505285.1:2904352-2987136 GCF_001515645.1 Sinocyclocheilus grahami | reverse complement strand
TTATATATATTATTTTAAAAATATATATATTAATATATATATATATATATATATATATATATATATATATATATATATTAATATTCGCTTCAGTTAATATTTTATTACATTCAGTTTTACTTGCATAAAAAGATTCAGTAGATTTTTTGTCACACATTATTGGATCAGTTTTACGCGCAAAATAGGTGCATTTTATCACTGAGAGCATTACCTGAGTGTTAAGTGTCTCAGGAGCGTTCAGTGACCTGTCCTGGAGTGAGTCGTGTTGTCTTTCCTTCTGTCTTTGTGTAGCTGCACTAGGGTCAATTGTATCCTGCCATAATGTGTTCCCGTCTAGTAATCAGGTGCACCTTGTGTGAGGAGCACAAAGCCGCCAGTCACAGGGGGCTGAGAAACCGACTGATGAGTGGAGGGGCTGGGGGTGACAGGGAATGGGGGCTGTGTATATGTGTGTGTGTTCCTATGTCTCCCTTTTTAACATTTCCCAGACGGGCCACCAGCATAACCCTTAGACAACCAGCACAAACATGAGACACATTAGAGCGCTTACATTTACCTCAATCATAGACGACATCAGAACAAACATCCAACATGTTTGCCACAAGAGTGTTAACTGTTTAAAGTTCAGCACAAAACTACTTGTGTTGTCACGTGTACATTTTGTTTGTATATACAGTAGTGTTAAAAAAAACAACACCCCATAACCTGAGAGAGAGAGAGAATTCCTGATGTTTTTTTGAGCAGGCTACTTCAAGTGCAACTGGTGAGAGCCGATGACATTTTTTAACATGTTCTTGAAAGATCGGGGTGTATTTTTAAAAAATTTTTTTAGCAGGGCCTATTGACTGGATGAAGGAATAATAGAGAGGACGTGTACAGGCCAAGATCACTCAGACCCTCATGTCTCAGAGTACCAGCTGACCGGCTGCTTAAACTAATTACAGCATTATGAAGGAAGTAAAGAAGAGACTTTGAGTATGAGGGACATTGAGATTTCACAACTGTTAGCCAGCACTCTAGTAGCATGTTGTCTTCTATGATGTCTTTTAAGTCAAGCGTTTGAAAAGTTACTTGATAATCATCAGGCTGAAGACAGACAATCCACAGACACCAAACAAGCAGACGTTTTATTGTTTTGCCAAAATGGATCGCAATATTGCTTTAATGTAAATTTATTAAGTGATATTTACTTTTTAGAATGCAAAGGGTGCAAAATTGATCAAAGCACCAAATGTGATTAAATAAGTCCATTATTTTTTCCAGTTCTTTATAAATATCATGCAAAAAAGAGTTTCATGATTGGTGAGACAAATGAATGGCTCAATTTTATGTAACAAAAAGTTTAATTTAGACCTTGAATATGCATTAGGTTGTCTGTGCCAACTTTTCATTAAACTTTCATTATAAAGAAATTGGAAACATTTCCAGCTTCTCAGAATTTCTGACTCTGCCCTGGACATGGCAATTATGTTCTTTCTTTAATGTCTTTCTCCTCTTTAAAGGGAAAAAGTCTATGATCAGCCGGAGTCAGGGACACACAAGTGGTGCTTTAAAAGGACCCCTAAGTTTCATGGGGCTCTTGCCATCAAAGAATCTCACAATTGGGCAGAAATTCTTGACATTTTTTTCTCTCAAAGAAAAGGGTTAAATGCCTGGATCCTACCAAGAGCTGTGTTATACAAATTGCAATCTCATTGTTTTTAAGAGAACGCGTGTGACATTTAAAAGTCTCCATTGTCCTGTTCCATGGCATTCTTTTTTTTCTTTTCCTCTTTGCTGGTGGTTATTTAGACTTTGGGCTAAATTGGCTGACATGCAGACGGCGCAATGCGATTTCTGTTTGTTTTAGGCCCTGAAAACCTCAGCAGGGCTCTTTATGTACCTGTCTCACATCCTTTCAGGGTGCTGACTGTTTCCCATAGCTTCCCTGTGCCAGTTTACCCTCTACACTTAACCTTACAAGAGCGTTAGCTCAAAATGACCTTTTCCTGTGGATCTAACACCCAAAGAAATGTCTTCAGCATTGCCCTTTTTCAAAATCCATCAATTCATTAAAGTTCCCTTTCATAAAGTGTGTGTGTGTGGCCCAAATGGTCAAACAGAGACAGAGGACTGTTAAGGAGGCCAGCCCCACCATTTTTCTTGATGGCCCTGAGACCATAACTCATGACTAATTACGAACACATGCCATTCTTTATAGTGCAGAATAGGGATTTAAAAACTCCCAAGCAATATCAGAACATAAAAACGAAGGACCTTTATTTGCAACCGTCTTTAGGGCTGTTGGAAAGTATGTTTGATTTTAAACAAATATGAAGATTTAACTGTGTTATTTAAGTAGTCGGTGGTCCTTTGACAAAAAGGCAAGTTTAAAATCCATTCGAATATTTTGCTTCTATAAAGACTACAAATATACATTATAAATATATTTTACATGAAATGATTAAATGTATAAAAATTGTTAAATTTTATATTGGTTACTAATTTATTATAATTTTTATTTAATTGAATTGATATACTATGAATTAATTTAATTTATTGATTTATAATTTATTAAATAACATGTCATTCTACTTTTTAACTGCCAATAAGAGTGTGTTTTGTGTCTGCATTTTACTATATTTAAATTCATTAAAAAATTTTGCAGATTTTCTAGTAAAACAAAAAGCTACAAATTCTGTATGGGTGTGTGGATGAATATTGCAAGTACTGAGTGCTGTTTTTGTTTGAGCTTAAATATATTCAGGGGTCAAAGAGGATTAGGTTGAGGTCAGTTGCTCTTTGAGGGACGCTTTAAAAGGATGTAGAAAATAAAGCTTTTTCCCTCTAGTTTTTCTGTCTGTATTTGTTCATGTGATCACTTTAGCAGATTGCAAATATCACAGTTGCCCCTGACAAGTCTGTTAGTGACCTCTAAGCTTCCACATGTCTGAACATTAGACGTCTCCTTCGGCAAGAGCTGCGAAAAAAGCCACGATAGGGCCCCACTTATTGTTATGTAATTTCTAGTTTTGCTTGCTTAAAGGTGGAGAAGGCAAACCACCTTTGTTTGGCAGCCTTTGAGCCGCGTTCGAGAGGGAATGCTGGCGGACACACTGTATATATTACTCCACTGGGACGGTCGCTCTCATGTCTTAATTAATCTGTCCATTTCACCTTCTGACCTTAATAAAACACGTGCCATCACTCTGCTAAATGACTCCTGTACTCTTGAGTTTAAATCGAAGATCAATTTTTCCTTAGCAGCCCTCTAACCTTTTTTCACTCAATCAGAAGCTCTCGTCGAACCAACCGTGATCAGACGACGTTTTGAGAAGGGACAGTCTCGCCACATGTTCCCAAACAGATCAGACGCTGGAAGAACAAGGTCGCCTGCCATGCAGATGCAGTAATTTAAAAGATTATATGGTTATCCTCCATCCTGTAATCTTCACAGGTTCTCTCTAAAATGGGAGAAAAAAACATGGGACGCATAAAAAACCTGTGACCTAACAATTTAAGAATCCTGGGTGTTTGCTGTTGTACTTGGAACAGGGTACTGGCTTTAAAATCAGAGCACAGATGTGAGGACTTATTTTACGATGCTTGTTTTTCTCACTTCGCGCTTTGACATTTGCAGAGCGTCCCAGGCAGACGTCGGACGCTCTCTCTATGTCTCTCTCTTTCTCTCCCGACCTGAGTTTACACAATTTCCTAAAGCACTTAAAAAAGAAATATCTGATGCAAATTGCATGTTTTACAAACAAATGTTTTGCATCATTTAATTGATTGTCTCCATTGTTCAGCACTGTCATCAGTTCAAGTTGTTGCCAGCATGTTATTTTAGCAGCAAGAGGTAAATGATGGGTATGCAGATGCCCGAGGGGCTACAAGAGAGTTTGTCTTTAGGCCCACCAGGGTCTTGGCCTTTGGTTCTGCGGGACTATCTCTTAAAGAGCCTGTGTCTAAGAAAGACCCCCCTTGTCTCCCCCAGAGCGAAGGTTGGGGATTACCAGTCTGCCCTCGGTGAACAAGCTCACAGGAGACCTCGAACGTGGGGGGTGGTCGCTATGGCCATTGGGCTCCCCTAAATGGTTGCTAGGGACCAGGTATCAAAGGTCCACAAGTCGCACACAGTCACGGTCATGGAGGGAATTAAATAGCAACAAAGAAATTGTGATTCTACAATAATCTGGCCTCTGCGGTGCAGGTGGGGGCGGAGGGCGCCATGGACCTGTTGGGTCTGTGATCATAGGAGCGTGGTGCTAGTCCCGACACCCCCCACTTCTACCCTCCATCTCCTTTCTTCCACTCCTCGCGTATCTGGGAACGTACCTTATGGCCAAACTAAGCTGCTTTAGCAGCCCATTCAAAGTCAGAAAGGTGTTTACTTTTTATCTCTTCATCCTAAGACTTAATTTAGCTTTTGTGTGGTCCACGGACATTGGAAACGCGCAAGTATAGCGGGATTTGATGGTAATAAGAGATTAAGCGAGCAAATGAAGGCGTTTGGTTTGAAATTAGATCCTTATTTACTCCGAGATGTTAAGACTGGGAGATGTTCCAATCTCAACAAGTAAATACGACCTGTTTTATGAGCCTGCCAGTCACTAAATCGCTTTGATAAAACTGATACGCAGACGATGAGACGCAGATGACCTCACTTGTCCAGTCGCTCTCTGGAATGATTGGCCTCCAGCAGTTTGCGTAATTCCGTCTCGGCTGCTTTTTAAGTTGTGATCTGTGTTTTTATTAATGTGTTAATCTTCCTCAATGAGGTTTGACAGGGTATAATCTGCAAGCTTCTTCTCTTATCTCTTTCTCCCAGGTGTCACCTGGTGTCGTGTCTCGGTACAGAGTTCCGCCGTGGCGCAGGTGTGTTGGACATCGCCTACGAGTCTCCCTTCCAGCTCCTCACCTGTGGATACGACACTTTCATCCGCTATTGGGATTTGCGCGTCTGCTCCAGGTACTGCCCAGTTCTGGGATCCTCCAGCGCCTTGCCGTTATGATTCAAGTTAAATTAGGCTTAGTTCTAACATTGACCTGTGCTGTCAGCAGATTTGGCCTTGTCTACTGAGACTAATAAAGTTAGCCAGTACGTCTCGGAGAGCCTGTGAGGAAGATTAGTGTTCTCTGTTAATCTAGTAAGCCCTCCTGTGCATAGAGTACCGTTTAGATAAAAAAGAAGCCAGACTTGAGCCTCCTCTTGGGTCTGTGGACACAATTGTTCCTCTCAGAGATTGAAAAGGACCCCCTCGTCGAGAGAGGCTCTTGCGGCGGGACTCTCACCCACCCAAGTCCACGCCGGTTGGTGGCCATATTGATGTGGCGCGACGCGTCTCCAGGACAACGGGGCGGGTGCTAGGGATCAGCGAGCCGCTTGTGGGGTGGACTGGGGCTTCTATGTAGGGCTTTGGGGAGGGGGGGATCCTCACAATCGCATATGGGCAGTCAAGTAACACAAATCAGAGGTGATTGAAAGAGGGCCCCGGAGAGTTTGGGGAGGGGCAAATGTCCCCTCTTAAGATATCAATAATTCACAGTAAGACCAGTCAGGACTCAATATGTGGTACGTCTTGATTCAAAGCGGTTAGTCATCTGAAAGTCGTCATCGTCTATAAAAAGAGTGCACTTTAATTCACTTGTAGAGTAAACTGTACATGATGGGTAAGTGTGTGAAACAAATTTTTAGATTAATTTTGAATAATTGAGGAGGATGTGTGCACGTCTCTTGAGTTGAATTTGATTGCTCAGCACGTTGCATATACAAGGGGTTAAAAATGGGAGACATGAGATGACGGATTAGTTTAAGCACAAACTTTTAAATTTTTTTAATGCTTAAACTCCTTTTAAGATACCTAATATTTATTATATTAGCCGTCTTATATACTTATTTTTATAAGTCATAATTCAAATTTTATTAATGCTTAAACTCCATTAAAGATACCTAATATTTATTATATTAGCCGCCTAATATACTTATTCTACTTATTTTTTTGTTAATATAATATTATATATTATATACATGACTTCAATTATAATTTGATTTATTTACGTGACAAGAAAATGAACAGGATTCTTAACATGATGGAAATAAAGAGATTGAAATAAAATATATACAGTATATAAAGAGCTGCACTCTAAAGTATTGAGAATTAGCTTACATGCCAGTTTGTTAAATTTTCTTATTGTCATACTCATTTCTGTACTTTTATCAAACATAATGGAATGTTTTTAAATGAAACAAACCAGCTAACACCATAAAATATTACATTTATAAAATTAATTGCTAATGCTTGATGCTAGAGTGGTTGTTTTCATTTTTAAGTAATAACTCATTTTAATTTCAAGGTACACTCGCACAAAAATGTGCATCAATTGTACATTAAGAGATGCAGCTGCTTGTCAATGGGTCACTTCCCTGAAAAAAGGCCATCCTTATTTACCCCTATAATGTACGTAATTAAAGGTACAATTTAAGGTACTAATATGCACCTTTTATGGGTGGATTAGGTACAAAGATGTCTCTTTAATGGTTTTCCCCAAGTGACAGGCTGTTGTACCTCTAAAGATAACATTTTGTACTTTTTCCTGACAGTGTATTAAACTGTATTGTGAATTGTTGATTGTATATGATTAAATGCTCTGTGTAAGAGGACTGGCCCAGCCCACGTTTAAGGTTTTTGTTCCTCTGTGTGAGTGCATGTGTGTATACTTGTGCAGCACAGCAAGATGCAATCCAGACATCTCCCGCACGCTTCTGCTGCCCTGCTGTCTGCCACACGGCCCAGCCACACTCCCTCTCCATGATTTATTCAGCACACCATTAATGGAGAATTGATCTCTATTGGCTCAGCACACGCGCAGACACTTGCCCTGTCCTTCCCTCTTTTTTTCTCGAGCTGCTCTAAAACAAGAAAGCTCCTTTCCGTAAACAAGGGATGAGGTTTCACCCTTGTTGCCTGCCAGCACAAATAAGACACTCGCCCTTAAGCCGCGCAGAGAGAGCTAGCCATGGTGGCTTTGGCCCTCTGCTTTAAGACCGGTCTAATATAGCGTGCCAATGGCTGGAGTTGTGGTGTAACTATGGACTTCAGTACTTCAGAATGTGTCTAAATATGCATAGCTGTACATTATATGTTCATTTCAGTTGAAAATTTGATTCAGTGATTTTATTTTTTGTGTGATGTCCATTATGATAATCCTAGCTGTAATTATAAGGGAACATGAATAACCCATTGTTCTTTAAAATACAGTTCATCCAAAAATGAGCATTTTGACAAGATTTACTCCCTCATATCATTCCAAACCAGTATGACTTTCATTCTTCCAGGGTTATTATAGTTATATACTAAAACTAAAACCAAAAAAATTATTTTGTTACTTGAAATAAAATAAATCTTAACTAACTCAAATGTAAATAAATTAACTTAAACTTATTTTATTTCAGCTAGTTGCCAAAGCAACATTTCTCATCTTCATTTAGGTTAACTTACTAAAACAACTAAAACTAAAACTGAAATAAAAATGGATAAAAACTATATAGGCATATTAAAAATAATTAATAAATAAAACAAATTAAGACTAATAAAATTGACAAAAACAATACTATATCTTTAAAAGTAAAATGAAAACAGAAAATAAAAATACGATAAAAACCTGTAATAGTTTTTCACTGATACTAAAATAACTGCTTTCTTCTGTGGAACACAAAAGAAGATATTTTGAAGAATGTCATGTTGCATAAACTGTTTAGACTAGTCTTAAGTTAGTCATCTATTTTTTTTTCTTCAAGACTGGTCATAACTTTTTTTATTCAGTTATGAAAAGGTAGATTGGTCTTATTTGTATTGGAAAAGTAAGACTGATTACCCCTTGGCAACTGCTAGTTGGTCACACAAGTTCTTAAGGCACAGTCTTAACATGGTGACCAAGTTTATGCAACTGGCCCCTGGGACTGTCAAGCTCCAAAAAAACAAACAAAAGCATTATAGAAGTAGTCCTTTCAACAGCTTTGTGTGAAGATCAGACCACAGTTTAAGTCATTGTTCCCTGTAAATGCTCTCCTCTGCTGTAGCTCTTAAAACGCATGTGCACTTCTGCATATTTAATAATTTGGTCAGCTTAAGGACATTATTATTTGAACTACCCTATAAAGCAGTATATTTGTAGAATATATTTGTAGCAGCTGATCAATATGATTTCCCTTTCTAACAGGAAATGTGTGATGGAGTGGGAGGAGCCTCATGACAGCGCTCTTTACTGTATAAAGACAGACAAGAATCACATGATTGCCAGTGGTTCATCATACTATGGAGTAGTCCGCTTTTGGGACAAACGACAAACCCGCTGTTTACAGGTAACTGTGAGCATGTTTCACCTTTTTTCATTTGGTATTTTATTATAGTAATATTCATCTTTGTAATAATTGGTTGACAGATGTTCCAGTTGGCACCCACCACCAGCAGCCCAGTGTACAGCCTGTGCTTCAACACCACTCACCTGTACGCTGCCCTGGCCTCTGTCCTCTACTCCCTTGACTTCAGAACTGCAGCGTCCCAGTCCTGGAAATAACCATCCGTTAATGTTGCTTGAGACTTTAAGGCTCGTTCTTCATCTCCTCCAAGCCCTTAGTGATGGTCTTAGACCCTTAAATGGGGAAGTAGCCATCTTGCCTTTGGATGATCAGTGCAGCTAATGATACAGTTATGGCCTGGTGGATATTTCCCCTGTCACAGGCTCCTGAGAGCAAGCAGGGTTCACGACCTTCTGTGGCCCGAGTCTTAACAGACTTAACACATTGCCAGCGACCTCTGAGATGTCTAAAACAAACACTGCTCAGAGCTGCCAACACCCACTGAGGGGATGTATGCTAAACCACAGCATATACGATAATAGATACATTGTAACTGAAAGTATATTTTTCCAACAATGAGCCAATTAAACGGGTTTTGTTTTGTTTTGTTTTCTTTGTACGTTGTCCTTTTTGTTCTCAGTTAGCCAACGCTGGCTCTGAATTCCTTGGTCAGTTGTTTATATTGGTTCCATGCCTCACTCACACTTACAACATTTTATCGCTTATAGTTGGTCGCTGGTTTCATGTTGCCAGATGTCCTAATATTATCGTAACTGTCCGTAGCTTTAGAAAATCTCGTCATAAATGGGATGTCTTTCTATGTTGACAAGAAATCAGTTTTCTTACTGCTAAAAATCAACATCCTGGAGGGGAAAGTTTGTGTATATAAATTGCATTCGTGTATAATGCGTCATCATTATCAATGCATGAATCAAACTCTTGACAATTTTTTACAGTTTTTCATGCATCATTTTTTACCATGATTAAATGCTTACCGTAGCACTTCATCTTTCTGACACGTCACTTAAGGTACACTTTACAGTATCCCACAAGAGACACGTGTGTGCCAGTGTCTTTACTCCTATTGGTAGTCATTGCATTGCTCATTTACATAATTTTGTCGAATCACTGGTCTCAACCACATACCATTGGCAGTGGTCATTGTTGTTGAACTGTCTTTGAAAATAAGGCTACGTTTGCACGACAACGATGTAGTCAAATACGGAAAACATTTTCCCTTGCGTTTTCAAAACAATTTGCATTTACACATATCCATGAAAACAGCCAAAAATGCTGTATTACGTATACCAGGCCAGTAGTTGGCGCTGTCACCTTGTTAGTAAACAGTACCTGTAGGGAAGTGACAATTATATGTTTTATATGATGCGTCTCCGCTGTTGGTTGTAATATTGGTGAAGTAAATACACACTTTGCTAAAGAAGCGTTAGCAAACTCTTGAGCAGCAACAACAGTAATGTTACCATGTACTCCGCCATTGTTGTGTATGTTTGTTCGTGCTTGCCTTTAAAATCGACACATACTGCGCATGTCTACATACCTAACACGTACTAAGCACGTGCATGACGTTTTCAAAAATATGCGTTTTCAGTCCCCAAAACGCCATTGTCGTGTAAACGAACAGGCAAAACGTTTTGGCTGAAAATGTTGTCGTGTAAACGGCCCCTAAGTGACTTCTAGTTGTTTTGTAAATCTCTGTCTGTGTGAATATTATGGATGGAGGATTCATATTTTAGCCAGAAGCAATGGTTTGAAGTTACAAATGATGGATTTGTTTGTTACAAACATGAAGCTTTTTACTTCACAAGACTTTAATTTATGAACTTGAGTCATGTTATGTTTTTGTCAGTTGTTGAACTCTCATTCTGACGGCACCCATTCACTCCAGAGGATCCACTTGTGAGCAAGTGATGCAATGCAAATCTATTCCAGTGAAGAAACAAACTCATCTACATATTGGATGGCCTGAGGGTGAGTACATTTACAGTAAATTTTCACTTTTGGGTGAACTATTCCTTTAAGACTGAAAAATCATGACTGTTTCTGTTACATGTGTTTTAATAATTTATCTGGTGTTCCTAAAGAGGCAAGGAAGACATTTGGTGACCCTGTAAGTGTTTTCGACCAGTGTTATACACCGTAAAGTGAGAAATTTGAGGTCAAAGGTTAGGCTTTAAAAGCTATGGGTGGCTGCTGGGTCTGTGCAGGAGCCGGACATCTGCAAAGAGGGAAACGGAACAACTAAAGAAGACAGTCACACACCTCTTCTTTCACTAGTCCTCAAAGCAATGACTCACAGCATAGAAGTAGCTGAGCGCATTAGCATCCAGAGCTAGCGGAGGCCTGCACTGACACGGTTAATCCATGCCATCCCAAAACAAATACCTCATGCTTCTGATGTTAAAGCTCACTTGGATTTGGTGCAGTCACTGGATGACAATGCAAAGGTATTGTCCCATTACACTCCAGGCAGGTCTCATTTACTTTGGGATTCCTCTGTGATAACTCAGGAATATAGCCATGTTATCCTAAAAGCATCTCGGGGATGTCAAAGAAAAACTAATAAAATGTGTCATACACATACTTATGAGTCCAAATGGCAAAAAAAAAAAAAAATGTGTAGGTATATTTAAAATATTTTTTTAAATATTACTGATATATATTTTACAATATATTTATATAAATGTTCTGTAAGTTTTATTTATTAAATATATTTTTATTTTCCAAAATATATTTAGGAAAATACATTTTGCATTTAACCCAAATATATTTAGATTATATTTTATAGAATATTTTAAGATTGCAAATATATTTTCTTGCTCATTGAATTACATTTTATAATATCTTTTGGCAATAAAAAAAAATACATTTCAGTATAAAAAAATCCTTAGGCCGTTTATAGGCTGTTTATAACACAGTACATGTAGCATTTATTTAAAATATTTCTGGTAGAAAAAAAAATCAGCGGAATAGTTCACCCAATAATGAAGATTGTTGCCATCATTTATTCAACCTTATGTTATATAAGAATATTCTGGCTACTTTTTCATTGTAATGAATGAGGACTCTGGGGCTGTCAAGCTTCAAAAATTATATAAAAAGCACCATAAGAGAATCATAAAAGTGTTCCATGTGACTCATGCACTCATGTGCTATATTCCAAATCTTCTAAAGCCATAGCTTGTATGAAGAACATGAATAAATTATGACAATTTTAAATTCTGGGCAAACTATCCTTTTAAAGGAACACTAACATCTAACGTCATCATAGGAATATTTAATCTAACATATGCTAACCATACTTTGTTTAGAAACTACTGAGAAGAAACGTTGAACAGCCCAGAGAATGCACAGCACAGTTACTCCTCGGTGTAATTCGTAAAAGCCATGGCTCATATTTGGCTTGATGTGATTTATGGTCAATCACGGAATAAATTAGATCATATGCAGTGTGGGACAATCCATTAGCTGATTTTGTCACTGAGGATAAAAGGAATGCCTACACCTCCGTGCAGATATTGTACAATCATGCAGGAAATATGGCCTCCCGGGACGCAAAGACTTGGTCAGTTTAATAAATAATAATCCATAGGTTTGGAGCTCAGCAGGAAATGGGCACTCACTCATATTGAGGATGACATTGTGGATATTCCTAAAATGAAGGCAGTGAATTTTACACAGTGGCTTCAGTAAAAGCATAATGGCCATAATACAATATTTACTATGTCTGATTCTAGTTTTATTTCTTGCACCCTTCTTCTTCCCTTTTATATCTAGCACAAGGTCATTACTAAAAGGCCCATGGGGAACTGTGGGTGAGCCACAAGCTCAGAGTTTCTGACAAAGGTAATGAAGACCTTCAGAGGATGTGAGGAGGGGTTGGAGGCGCCTTATGGGAAGGGGATTTGAGGATTACATTTTCGGAACCTACAGCACACAAAGGAACACACACACAAACATTGTCCACAGAGCACCCAATGTCATGTCTGGCGTAACATGATTATTTACACTTTATCTTTACACTTGCCTGTGCATGCAGCACAGATTTGGAAATGCTGGTATATAAAAAGGCAATGATTACAAAGACGTGCGATTAAACCCACTTTACACGCTTTGCACCTGCACAAATCACTGTAAAATCATACTGGCAATTTAAGGACAAAAGGTCTACTTTCCTGCACAAGGGTTTACATTATCTACCAGTATTACACAACAAATACATTTACACCATCAGAGCACATTCCTGCTTTGATCTCGGAAGAAACATCTGGATGGCAAGTAGCACTCACGAGAAACCGCTGATGACATTTTTGAAAGCATTGTGATCTAATTTGTTTTAATTCCTAGCTCCGGTTGTTTTGTTTGTCTGTACAGCATCTATTCCCATGCTGGACACATGCTCTAGCATCTCAACAGCGTTCAGAGTGAAGAGTGCAAACCACTGATAGAGACCTGAGCAAAGACCGCTTCATAAATTTAACTTTCAAAAGACAGGCCGAAGACTGTAATGATGCATCTGCTGAGCTTTCTGGCATACCTTTTTAAAGCCTCAATTACACCGTGGTTCTCCCAGCAGATGTTGGAAGAATAGCGGTAAGCCAAGCTATTTGGCTGTGAGAGCAAAGTGTTTAGCAGGTGAAACAGTATCTGTCATGTTACCTTAGACTTAAAGGAGGGTGAAAGCATGTCTTTAGTCATTCAACTCTGAACATGTTTTATATTTTGGAGATACATGATCAAGGACTTCATATCTTCACACTCTCTGTTCACATTTCGCAGGATGGTCTTGACTTTTATTAATATGAGAATGACTATTTCACCTCAAAACCACGTAGTAGCTTCAGGTGAATTTCACACATTTTTTCACTTGCCCAATAATCGGCAACTGTTCTCATTATTTACGGACTGGACTGGAAAAGTAATGTGAGATTTTAAGAGTCACACTATGTTTTGCTTGGCCAAGTTCACTGGACTTAAATGGAATCAAGGACTTCCTTCAGTGCAGGTGACCCTTGTTTCCTACAGGACAATGCCTTTCCTAAGCTGCATTAGCTTGTGGTTAAGTATCAAGTGTCACAGTGGCTGATCACACACCCAGGAATAGGCTTCAACCTACATACACATCACAGAGGATTCTGGGGTAATTTTATACCAATAGTGCCATCTAAAGGTCACAAGGAAGACACAACTATTGCATTTTATTCTGACACACTTAAGGCACAGGCAATATTTTTCACTGCTGAAAAGAATGTGCATCTGAACAATTCAAATAATATTTGAATAAAAAATTAAGAAAATATATTAAATATATAGAAAGTAAATATATATAAAATAATAAAAACATTACAGAAAAGTATACATAAATGTATAAATAGTAAAAAAAAAAACATGCACACACTCATAAATATGTATAATGTATGTCTTGAAAATAAAAAATTAAAATGATCAAAAATGTATATATTGCCTTGCTAATTGTATTTTATAACAACTCTGATACATATATTTTGTATTTGAAAGGATGGACATCTGAACTATTAAATAATGATATAATATTTGAATAATAAACATTTAATCAAATGTGTATTTTTAATATATAAAATTATAATATAATATTAATATTATATTTTTATAATATAATATAATAGTATATTATATTAATTTAATATATTAAAAAGTTGCGTATCAGTGCTCTTGTTGATTTTGATTGCTTCTATTGTCCTCATTTGTAAGTCGCTTTGGATAAAAGTGTCTGCTAAATGTAAATGTAATATATAAATATATAGAAATTAAACATCAAATACTAGAATTATTCTTAATTATATATAATATAAACATATATATACATACACACACACACACCTTTTATATTATACATTTTTATATGTTATTATTATTTCATTTATTTTTAATTAAATTATATATGTAGATACATTTTTCTGTGGAAATGGTACACTCTAAAAAATGCTGGGTTGTTTCAACCCAATGTTGGGTCAAATATGGACTAACCCAACTGTTGTGTTAAAAAGCTAATTTAAAAATGTAACCAAAATTGGTCCATATTTGACCCAACATTGGGTTGAAACAACCCAGCATTTTTTAGAGTGTAGTATATATCTGTCGGTAAAACATTGATTTTTTTATAGGTTTATATGTATCCACTGTAAAAGTGTATCAAAGAGTAGCAACTGTCCAAAAGACATTCATCTCATTAAATGTTACAGAAAAAAAAAAAAAATCATGTTGCACGGCTGCATACAAATGAAATGAACAGGCAACATATCTCACATTGCCCTCATCATTTACCCTCATTGATCTGCTACATGTATCCTCAGTTAGCAAAGGAATCTGATCCATCTGTCAAACACTTTTTAAAAGCATTAGAGTTTGAATTATAAAAGGGTTGACAGAGGGTAAAGGGGTGGAGCGGTCACCCAGGCCAATGGTGCGTCCCCACCTCTCAGCCTCTGCTGTGGGAGAAGCCCAGGACCTGTGTGCTGGAAGCGAAGAATACATGCCTTTCATGAGACCTCCAGCATCTGTCCTAAAGGAATCCCACCAGCAGTTAATGAAAGGCACCTTTTCCCTAGAGGAGGGGGAAAAAGCTCATTTGAAGAAACTCGACCCTACTTTGCAAATCAGTCAGTAGATATCTGATTGTCACTCCAAGAGCTGGGGTCTAATCCTATTGTTTTTTCTACAGGATTACTTGTGCTGGGTACCTCTCCCCCTTTGGCACTGCACGGGAGAATAGACAGATTAAGGGGATTAGCTTGTATCCTCCTAACTTGTCAAGCTGGGATGTAAGGATCCATTGACTTCACTGTTCTAAATGAGAGAAGTGCCTAAAAAAGAGAGAAATGAAAGGCAGTGAACAAGAAAAATTCCTGAAAGAACAATGTGATTTGTTTGCTTTTGTTCCTTTTAACTTGGCTCGGTTCAAAGGGTCTCACCTAAGAAGCCGCGGTCCCAAGTCGGAAAGATATGTCTCAAGAATAAAACGAGTAAGAGCCCTTAGCTATGGCTGTCAAAATAACATTTACCACAAAACAAACAAGTTTACTTGAGAGATTACACTGATTTTCTAGGGATCAGTGGCTGTCACTTTCTTGATGACAGCGTACAACGCATCAAGGCCTGAATCCTGCCAATGTTTTCACAACAGCCTGTCTAATAAAATGCTTTCATCTGGTCATTTTTTAAAAGGCGTTATAAATGTATCCCCTGTGTGTGTGGACTGGAATCTGGTGGAGTGGTAGGGGGAAAAAGTTCATTCATTAATGTCCATTGTTAACTTTTTAACAAAAGATAATCATAGTTAAATAGAAGTTGACTTTATACATTAGATCCTTGAGATACTGAAGAACCTTAGTAATTGAATCCAGCATTTTGATTTATATTTCACCCTTTTAAAGAATAAATGAATTATTCTTTAAAAGGGTGAAATATAAATCAAAATGCTGGATTCAATTACTAAGGTTCTTCAGTATCTCAAGGATCTAATGTATAAAGTCAACTTCTATTTAACTATGATTATCTTTTGTTAAAAAGTTAACAATGGACATTAATGAATGAACTTTTTCCCCCTACCACTCCACCAGATTCCAGTCCACACACACAGGGGATACATTTATAACGCCTTTTAAAAAATGACCAGATGAAAGCATTTTATTAGACAGGCTGTTGTGAAAACATTGGATTCGGACAGGCCTTGATGCCTGCCTATCTGTGATCGAGAAAGTGACAGCCACTGATCCCTAGAAAATCAGTGTAATCTCTCAAGTAAACTTGTTTGTTTTGTGGTAAATGTTATTTTGACAGCCATAGCTAAGGGCTCTTACTTGCTTTATTCCAGGGACATACAGTATCTGTCTGATTTGGGACTGCGGCTTCTTAGGTGAGACCCTTTGAACCAAGCAGAGTTAAAAGGAACAAAAGCAAACAAATCACATTGTTCTTTCAGGAATTTTTCTTGTTCACTGCCTTTCATTTCTCTCTTTTTTAGGCACTTCTCTCATTCAGAACAGTGAAGTCAATGGATCCTTACATCCCAGCTTGACAAGTTAGGAGGATACAAACTAATCCCCTTAATCTGTCTATTCTCCCGTGCAGTGCCAAAGGGGGAGAGGTACCCAGCACAAGTAATCCTATAGAAAAAACAATAGGATTAGACCCCAGCTCTTGGAGTGACAATCAGATATACTGACTGATTTGCAAAGTAGGGTCGAGTTTCTTCAAATTAGCTTTTTTTCTCTCCTTTTGGGAAAAGGTGCCTTTCATTAACTGCTGGTGGGATTCCTTTAGGACAGATGCTGGAGGTCCGCATGAAAGGCATGTATTCTTGGCTTCCAGCACACAGGTCCTGGGCTTCTCCCACAGCAGAGGCTGAGAGGTGGGGAGGCAGCAACCACTCCACCCCTTTACCCTCTGTCAACCCCTTTATAATTCGAACTCTAATGCTTTTAAAAAGTGTTTGACAGACCAGACGGATCAGATTCCTCTGCTTACTGAGGATACATGTAGCAGATCAACAAGGCTAAATGATGGAGATAGTGTGAGATATGATGCCTGTTCTTTTCATTTGTATGCAGCCATGCAAAGTTTTTTTTTATTTGAAGAAACTCGACCCTACTTTGCAAATCAGTCAGTAGATATCTGATTGTCACTCCAAGAGCTGGGGTCTAATCCTATTGTTTTTTCTACAGGATTACTTGTGCTGGGTACCTCTCCCCCTTTGGCACTGCACGGGAGAATAGACAGATTAAGGGGATTAGCTTGTATCCTCCTAACTTGTCAAGCTGGGATGTAAGGATCCATTGACTTCACTGTTCTAAATGAGAGAAGTGCCTAAAAAAGAGAGAAATGAAAGGCAGTGAACAAGAAAAATTCCTGAAAGAACAATGTGATTTGTTTGCTTTTGTTCCTTTTAACTTGGCTCGGTTCAAAGGGTCTCACCTAAGAAGCCGCGGTCCCAAGTCGGAAAGATATGTCTCAAGAATAAAACGAGTAAGAGCCCTTAGCTATGGCTGTCAAAATAACATTTACCACAAAACAAACAAGTTTACTTGAGAGATTACACTGATTTTCTAGGGATCAGTGGTTGTCACTTTCTTGATGACAGCGTACACCCAAGCTGTGTCTGAATCCTGAGCTATGCTGCCTTCACGGTTAGGAAGCCATCAAGGCCTGTCTGAATCCAATGTTTTCACTACAGCCTGTCTAATAAAATGCTTTCATCTGGGGTTTTTTTTTTTTGAAAGGCACTATAAATTGATCCCCTGTGTGTGTGGACTGGCATCTGTTGGAGCAATAGTGAAAAAGGTTAATTCATAAATGTTCCATTTTTAACTATTTTTAACAAAAAATAATCACAGTAGTTATTTAGCAGTTGACCTTATACATTAGATCCTTGAGATACCTAAGAACCTTGGTAACTGAATCCAGCAAATAATAGTTAATTGATCAATTGTCCAAGTAGGCCTACCGTATATCTTGTCTGGTATTCTTAATATTCTATATTTATGTATTCCAAACATTAGAAAATTTCGCAATCCACTGTATTTCTTAGGTTATGTTATTACTGAGTATTTAAAGCCACCATCATATCACAGTTTAAATACTCTAAAATATTTATTTATTTAAATACTCTTTAAATACTTTAAAACACAGATATGGGAAATATGATTTGTGACATAAGGAATGTCATTAAATGCTGTAAAAGTACAGTATTTGGCAGAAACCTGCAATATTTCCCATCATGGCAAATTACGTTAGTTATATTTACTTACATAACTACATATATTATCTACTTGCATTACTGTATTGTATCATGCAGGAAAAGATACTTGTATAATTAATTATATTAATACCCCCTCTCTCTCTCTGTCTGCCCGTGCGATTATATCTAGTTTATCTATCGCTTTCTTTCTTGCTTTTGCTTGCTTTCTTTTTTGCATATGGGAAATATGTCATTTCCTGTCCCTTTAAATTCAATGTCAGCTGATTTCTTGATCTCAGCTGGTAAAGAACAACAAAGTCACGCCCTGCCGTCGCTTTAATTGTGTTTAAACGACAGATAAATCATCCAATCGTCGCTCCGTTTAGTTGTCAAACCAGGAAGTGTTCGCTTGAACGGACCAATAGCAGCAGGGGGCTGGGCTTGCGGAGACTTTCGGAGTTTGTGAGAGAGTTGAAAGAAAGAAGAAAGCGACGTAACTGAAGCTAGCTCGCAGGCTAGCTGAATGTCCGACCGTGTCGCAGATGTGTCGAAAGCCACGGCAAAGGACGGAATGTGGGGGGTTGGATATATAAAACAGGGAATGGGGTTGTTTGTAAGTAACGCGGTTATTGGACCGATCGGTTCGGTGACAGTGGAGGCAGCGCTGACCGAGGTAAAAACCCTGTTAGCATCATTAGCCTAGCCGGTAGATTGTGGCTTCGTCTCAAAACCTAGTGAGTTGCCTACTTAGACAGCATTTTGAAGCACCTTAGGTGCATTTAAATGTTGTGCTCATAGTACTCAAAATGTTGTCTACGTAGTCAGTTCGTTAGGTTTTGAAGCACAGACTGTATGTTTGTGTTCACAGCACTGACAACAAAGCTTATTTAGATTAAGTCTGACATGCCACAAACATATTTTACAAAGTTCGTAAGTGAACTTTATCGTCCGCTTTTAAAAAAAAAATCAGTTTTAGTAAACTCGGATGACAACAACCTGATCTGAACAGTTTTAGCTATGTTCATTATATGGCTTTTAGAGTAAATAAATGTACAGGAATCTACATTCACTGATCTATGAAATGTGGACTATAACAGTGTCACGTAATTAGGCATCATTACTTTTAATTGTAAATCAAATTAAATCTAGATATATGTATAAAGTCGACCCACTTTACCTACAATAGACCAGCATTTAAATGAATCATTTCATACGTGTTTTTACACTATACTTATATGAAACGTACATTTTACTTGCATGAAACCTTTCCCTAACCTTTCCCTAACCTTACCTGTATCCCACCTCAATAGCCACAAAGTGTTTTGCAGCAAGAACACAGTAAGTTCTGAAAACACAATAAGATATATTTAACCTTTTTTTTTTTTAGCTAAGTAGTTAAAGACACCTAATAATAATAATAATGTGGGACCTGATATGTTGACTGCAATCTTTTATTTGCCATTAAACATTAAACTGCTGGTTGCCAAAGAAAGGACAGAAAGAAAGGTATTTCAGTAGTCGGTCGGTCGGTGGTGACTTTGGCTGCTTTTGAGTAAGTGATTCAATATCCTTGTATGAATCTTTAAGTCTTTGTTAAAGTCAACAATTCACACCCTGATTCCCTACATTTAGGTTCCTATTTAGACTAATTCAAAAACGTTCAGCAATGTTAATCTGTAAACAGAATACAATTCTAGGAAAGTCTGTTCCATTTCAGTCTTGCTGAGATTCCATGTAAATACACAGCCAAATGAATGATTCATAAAGCTTTGTCTCGGTCCTAATGTTATCCTTTCTGATGGGTAAATAATTTTTAAAAAGCGTCTATTTTTACTGCTGCCGCTGAAGTAAGGATGTACAATAGGATATTTCAACCAGCGCAAGGTTTTATTGGTATTAAGGTTGTGATCATTCTGCAATCGAATTGTTTAATGACAGTTTGAATTGTACAGTTGACTGTGATTGACACTTTAATGTTGGCTGTCTAGAAAAAGCACATATTTAAAAGATTTCAATGATGACGGGCTAAGGCTGTTTTGACTGTGTGATTTATTCTGGCCTTGACTGTGATAGGCGTGTATGAAGAAGATGCTCTTCTCTCTGTTGTGACAGGTGGTAGATCAAGGTCAGGGAATGAAAAAAGCAGGGAGTGAGCTGTTTGCTCTCCACAGGTGTTATCTCTAGGTGCCTAAAAGATAAGCTGATCTGCTAACATTACAAAAACCACATGCTTTGTGCCTATGAAATGGCGTTCACAGCTTTTACTTCAATAGTCACATTTCTGAAGTCAAACAGGACTTTTGATGAGAGAAGAATTGGGATCGGATAATGAGAAGCTCTACATCACAACCTTTTTAAGTGACACACTTCTGTTCAAAAGTTCAGAAGTCTGTATGATTTTTTTTTTTTTTTTCAGGATTCTTCACTGATGAATGGAAAGTTCAAAGAAACTGCATTTATTTGAAATAGAAATCTTGTCATTTTCTGAATGTTTTTCTTGTCACTTTTGAAAAATTTAATGTGTCCATGCTGAATATTATTTTCAAAAAGAAAAAAAAAACTCACTGAGCCCAAACTTTTGAACAGTAGTGTACATATCAACTTCCAACGTAAGTTCAACTTTAAAAGAGAATAAATTTACTCAGGCATTTTGCACATTTTATTTTTTTATTTAAAGATTATATCACCTTTTTGTTTTTCTTTGAGCACAACAATCATCCTTTTCCATTTCAAAAAAAGGTATTGAACTATTAATTAGGAGATAACAAAGGCAAAACATTGTGTACTTAACGGGATAGTTCATCAAAAAATGAAAATGTCATTCTTTCTTCTGTAAAATTCAACAGAAGATCTCTTGAGAAATTTTTCAGTGTTTTTTATCCACACAATGGAAGTCGGTTGTCACCAAAACAGTTTTGTTGCCAAAATTTTGCAAAAAATGTTTTATGTTCAGCAGAAGAATAAAAAGTCATAGAGCTTTGTAACGACATGAGGGGGAATAAATGATAATAGAAATGTCATTTTGGGGTGAATTATGCTTTTCTATAAACGGCAGATGTGGTTCCAGATTCAATTCCCAGGAAATGCATTAACTGATAATGTATATCTTTAGTAGACGTAAATTGGATAACAGTGTCTAATATAACATCACTTAACAACATTGGAGCTCCTGGTTAGTTCGTCTTGAATGCTTCATAAATTATCACTAAAAATGTATTTGAATGGAATTTTTGTCTTCTGGATGTTCCAATTTATAAGACCAGGAATGTGTAATAATTAACTAATTAACCTTTAACTCAGCTGTTTGCTGCCAGTTGCCATTCTGTCTATGATTTTTTTTTTTGCATTACGTCCAACCCTGCACAGGTTTGCAGCACTGAACACTCAAACCTGCTTTCCACTGCTTGTTATCAGCATTTTTTAGCATTTTACATATATAGCATTTTACTGTCAATTTAAGACTATTGTTCAACAGGCAAGATTTTAGTTTGGCTATCTTTTGTATCTAGCACACCACTCGAGACAACTGTCAGGCCAGCAGTTGTCATCGATGTCTGCGTGTATGTGAGAGAAGCACAGACCGCTTGTCTGTTCATCCTGTTTACTTGCATTCCCTGGCAGCCCTCACTGAGTCTGAAATGCCATGAGGGAGGCTGCGTTTAAATCAAGCCCCTCCGGCTAATAAAGGGGGCAGTTCATGTCGCACTGTACCATGTGTGGGCGGTGGGTGGCCTGAGCACGACCTTCCTCTTCTGTCTCTCCCTTGGTCTTTGCAGCCCTGTGTAACAAAACTCTGTTGATTTTCCTATCAGACGCCTATCATGCCGTTTCTCCTGGGGTTTAGACAGGTAAAACGAGAGCAGAGGAGTCAGCATTATTATATATTAATTTAATTAGCAAATGTAACTATATGCAAGTATAATACAGTCTGCTCACTCAAAGATTTGCATAGCGATCTGCCTGTCAACTGTATTAATGTGCTGTTTATTATCACCTGTATGTATCACAGTATCACTGTGTTGGAGTGATTTATTTACTTTATATATTACTGTACTTATTCGTTTGGCTATATATTGCACTGAAATGTAATTTCATTTTAGTTTATCGCCATAAAAAAGCCTTTGGTGCACAGAGCTGTTCTGGGATTTGTGCTGATAATATGCTTATATTTTCTGTTTGGTTTTGCAGACCCGGCTGCTTTGTGTAGGAGTGAACAACCAGAGCTACTTCTGTGATTCGGGCCACTGCTGTGGGGAATCTCAGTGTTGCAGCTATTACTACGAGGTGTGGTGTAAGTATCTAAGTCCTTCCTGCCTACACATGCTGTAAGATGAGGTCAGTCCACGGTTTATATGTTCTCTATAGTGTCTGAAACATCCTCCAGTTGCTTTGGATATGTGTGTAGTCACTTCAAGTGCATATCGGTTGTGTAAATTACAGTCGTCCCAATTCCAGGACACTGTAAACTCTGATAGAAAAGGCAGCCTGTCTAGATTTTTTTTAAATTAGATTACATTCAACTTTGAAATGATTCAGCATTTAAATACAGTTGTAATAGCATTTAGGAGTGTAACGTGCCACCTGCTTTTGTTCTCAAGTTGTTTGCAGTAAGCAGCCCAAGCTTCTGATGCCAGCTATGGGTTGGACAGGAGGCGGCATGCCTTGGGAAAAGACATCCCAAGTCATGGCTCATGTTTGACACTGTAATTGTTTTGTTTCCGTAAATAGTAATGGGATTTAGGTGTTCAATCACGCAGCTTACTGGAACTAGATCTGCTATAATTTCAAGCACAAATGTAAGTGACCTCACAGTACAAATGGATATTATGTTTTTTTGTCCTTTCTTTTTAAACATCTTTCATAGGTTTTAATTATGGGTATGATATGTGTGTGTTGCTTCTAACTTTTATGTCATTGACTGGCCCTGATCTAGTTGTTGTTCTGCCCTGTTCACGCCCATTGGCGGTGTTCATTTTGTGTGTTATCAAATTACCCCTATCCCTCTGGTGTACCATCTATTTTAATAACTGAGGACTAACCTCATCTCCACGGTAATTACAGCACATCGTCTGCTGAGTCAAGGGGCTGCACTTTGGGTTTTGTACAACGTGCCAGAGATATGCGACCCGGACAGACACAAATCCAGTGTAACTGGATCAGACCAGCCCCTGTAAACAGCTGCCTTAAATTTCTCTATTAGGAAAAGTGGACCCCCTGTCTGCCAGAAAAGGTCTCTGCTTTATTTGGGGCTAAGTTTCACACACACACGACACTGACCCACACGACTCTTACCGTTAGCTGATGAGCGTCACACCCTAATGTCCAGCACATTCTTCTCTTGTGATCTGGTGCCAGATAATTAGGTTGTTTTGGGAGAAGACATTTCTGTACCAATATGAAAATATTTTATAGATTTTTTTTTTGTTTTTGTGAAGAAATTAATAGTTTAAGCACAGATGCTTAAAATTGATCAAAAGTGACAATTTAAAATGCTACAAAAGATTTCTATTTCAAATAAACCCTTTTTTGTTTTTACTTTCTATCCTTCAGAGAATCCTGAAAAAAAGTATCACTGTATAAAAAAATGCATCAATGCATAAAAAAATGTATGTTTCTTGAACACCAAATCAGCATATGAGAATGATTTCTGAAGGATCATGTGACAGTGAAGACTGGAGTAAGGGATGATGACAATTCAGCTTTGCCACCACAGGAATATATTGCACTTTGAAATGTATTAAAATATGAAAGTTATTGTAAATTGTAATACTGTTTCACTATATTGCTCTTTTTACTGTATTTTTGATCAAATAAATGCAGTCATCATGAGCATAAGAGACTTTTTTCAAAAACATTTAAAAAATCATACCAACTGCAAACTTTTAAATAGTAGCGTGTACACAGTGTGCATCCAATCAAAATGTTGGACTAATGAAATTTGACTGTGGGTAGAGCTTTAAAGGGGTCATATGATGCTGCTAAAAAGAACAGTATTTTGTGTAATGAAATGTTTATGCGGTTTAAGGTTAAATAAACACATTATTTTCCACATACTGTACACTATATATCCGGCGATCGACAGCGCGAAGTTGAAGTATTTCCTCAGCGACCAGCACGGATCAGCTCTAGGCATGACGAAGCGATATCGTCCTCTTTTGGAAGACCAAACAAAGTAGTTTCGCTTTCACAACGAAGCACAGTGCCTTCACGACATGGTGGCGGCGGCAACAATACTACAGCGAGAATAAAAGTTATGCCTTCTTTCTTTGCGTGAACATTTTGGCGGCGTTATGCAAATCTTCCCAGATAGTGACGTAGGTATGTGGGGGCGTGTTAGAACGAGCCATTTTAGGTAGGTGTGGCTGACTCTTAACTTTTATAAAGAATATCTCTTTGGATTTAAGACTTTAGTCTTTGCAACTTTACAGATCTTCTTTATGCACCAAGAGCTTGTAACACTCCAAAGAGAAAGGAAAAAAATTGAAATCGCATCATATGACCCCTTTAAGACAAAACACAATGAAAATAGAAACCAAGCAACTAACAAAACGTCGTCTTGTCAGACAACACTGGTGTCAACGACTCAGATGAACATGGAAGAGTTGTGATTTATGGTGTGTTGTGCCTGGTTCGGACATGATGTTCTCTTCACTCATTAACAGTACTGTGTTATGTGTGTGCTCTTTCATCAGGGTTTTGGTTGGTCCTGACTCTCATCATCATTCTGGGCTGCTGCTGTTTGTGCCACCACCGTCGAGCCAAACACAGACTGCAACAACAGCAGCGGCAGCATGAGATCAACCTCATCGCTTACAGAGAAGCCCATAATTACACCTCTCTACCCTTCTATTTCAGTCAGTACCCGATTCATTCCCCTGTCATTCTACCTCTAATCAATACAGTACAATATGAATTTATCTCCCAAGGTGCAATTTAGTTTTGGCCACAGAGATTGGATCAGACGCTAATGTACAGGTGAAGAAATAGGATGATTGAGGTTATACATAGATGCAAACTCCTCACCTTTCTCACTTTTTAGAGATCAAAATAGGTCACCTATGAGATTTGCTTAGATCCAATGAGAAAGTATTTTTATGAGAGCGGAGGGGTCTTATAAGGGTACTTGTGATCTTACAGGGGTAAATAAAGAACTGGGGCTGGTTGCATAAACTTGTTTAGACTAGTCTTAAAAAGTTAGCCATCTATTTTTTTTCTTCAAGACTGGTCATAACTTTTTAATTCAGTTATGAAAAGGTAGTTTGGTTTTACTTGTATTGGAAAAGTAAGACTGATTACCCCTTGGCAACTGCTAGTTGGTCAAACTAGTAATATGGTGGCTAAGTTTATGCAACTGGCCCCTGGTTGTGTAGTATTTACTTTACTCTTTACTTCAGAAACTGTGTCTAAAAAGGGTAATATTTTATATATTTTAGGTCTGAGATGTGGGAACGTTGAAGAGAGAGAGGGCAAACATTTTGCATTTTTGGTCGGCATTTCCATCTAATCAGCCAATATTGTCTTAAATAGCCTGCATAGCTCTTCATCTTTTATAACATAGGATTTTGACCAAATATATTAAATCTTGATTTATGTATAATGTTGCAACAAGATGTTAATTTTAATTTTGTGAAAAATTACAGTTTTGAACATATAAGGTAATAAAAATATTTTTTTAAATACCTTAAATTTACTACAAATGAGCATGTAAAGCAAATATCTTTAAAATAAATTCCATGTGGAGCATGCCCCCAATCCGCGCAATGTTCTCACCTTTTTTTCCCCCTTACCTGTTTGCATCTCTGGTTATAGTTATGTGCAATGTAAACTCTTCTTAAAAAAAAATAAAAATAAAAAAAGGTTCTATAACCTTTTTCTAAGAGTGTACAATGAAATATATTTTAAAATATACAATAATGTTAATAAAGTGGAATAGTAAACCGAGATAGATTGGGTACATTTGAGTTATTATAGAATGCCCAACAAAGCAGTACAAGTTGGATAAAATGTAAGTATGCAGATCGGTGATAACTGTCTGTAAATAGCTAACAGTAATATCTGAATCAAGTTATTAACAGCTTGGAAGAGCTACTACTTGATCTGTTCATTGCCCCTTAGAAGAAATGCATGCTTTAGTCACGGTCAGTCAATAAATGCATTTCTTCGTCCTCTTCTCCAGGGTTTCTGTCTGGCTACCTCTTACCGGCATACGAGGAAGTTGAGAACAGACCTCCGACGCCCCCGCCTCCGTACAGTGCCTCTCAGCCAGGCCAGTCCACCAGCATTGACCCCCTGTGCTCTGAACAACCAGATGAGCTCTGCCCTCCACTGCAGTCCAGCCCCGTCGTCCCGTCTGCATCTGAGAACTGTTCCCTGGGACCCTGTGTAGAGCAGCCACATACTGCCACTGCACACAGCCCTGTCAGAGACAGTCACAAACCACAGTACCTCAGCCGAGGAGAGGACGGGCAGCCCCAGCCCCAGCAGGTGGCGTGCGCTACCTCACACAGCCCCGTCAAACAGGGCAACTCGGGCGAGGATCTGACTGAACCCGTAGAAGACTGTTCTCCCGACAACAAAGACAAGACTCCAGGACGCCACCGGCGCTTCACAGGCGACTCTGGGATTGAGGTATGCGTTTGCAACCAGGGGCCCGGGGATGGAGAGGAAGAGGAGGAGATGAAAGAGCTTGTAGGGCACATGGATGGAGGGGTGCTCGAGGAGCAGGACTTCTGTGATAGCTGCAACCTCCGCGGCGGCGGCGGCAGCCCTCCTCGTGGTTCGGGGGATGAGGAACAGGGCCTGGCTGCCTCAGATGTGCCTCTAGAGCAAAGAGAGCATCAGCGACCTCCAGTCTGCCTCCATCTGCACACCATCAACGAACAGGACGGTCCACATCACGCCAATAACACGGACCCCCAGAGTTGAGCACAACTGGTTCCAGCAGAGACTTACTTTAGACTGCTGTCTCCCTTTACTTTCTCAAGATACATCAGTTTGTACTGTCAGCAATGTCACTTTGGGTAGCATGTAAAGCAAATATCTTTAAAATAAATTCCATGTGGAGCATGCCCCCAATCCGCGCAATGTTCTCACCTTTTTTTCCCCCTTACCTGTTTGCATCTCTGGTTATAGTTATGTGCAATGTAAACTCTTCTTAAAAAAAAATAAAAATAAAAAAAGGTTCTATAACCTTTTTCTAAGAGTGTACAATGAAATATATTTTAAAATATACAATAATGTTAATAAAGTGGAATAGTAAACCGAGATAGATTGGGTACATTTGAGTTATTATAGAATGCCCAACAAAGCAGTACAAGTTGGATAAAATGTAAGTATGCAGATCGGTGATAACTGTCTGTAAATAGCTAACAGTAATATCTGAATCAAGTTATTAACAGCTTGGAAGAGCTACTACTTGATCTGTTCATTGCCCCTTAGAAGAAATGCATGCTTTAGTCACGGTCAGTCAATAAATGCATTTCTTCGTCCTCTTCTCCAGGGTTTCTGTCTGGCTACCTCTTACCGGCATACGAGGAAGTTGAGAACAGACCTCCGACGCCCCCGCCTCCGTACAGTGCCTCTCAGCCAGGCCAGTCCACCAGCATTGACCCCCTGTGCTCTGAACAACCAGATGAGCTCTGCCCTCCACTGCAGTCCAGCCCCGTCGTCCCGTCTGCATCTGAGAACTGTTCCCTGGGACCCTGTGTAGAGCAGCCACATACTGCCACTGCACACAGCCCTGTCAGAGACAGTCACAAACCACAGTACCTCAGCCGAGGAGAGGACGGGCAGCCCCAGCCCCAGCAGGTGGCGTGCGCTACCTCACACAGCCCCGTCAAACAGGGCAACTCGGGCGAGGATCTGACTGAACCCGTAGAAGACTGTTCTCCCGACAACAAAGACAAGACTCCAGGACGCCACCGGCGCTTCACAGGCGACTCTGGGATTGAGGTATGCGTTTGCAACCAGGGGCCCGGGGATGGAGAGGAAGAGGAGGAGATGAAAGAGCTTGTAGGGCACATGGATGGAGGGGTGCTCGAGGAGCAGGACTTCTGTGATAGCTGCAACCTCCGCGGCGGCGGCGGCAGCCCTCCTCGTGGTTCGGGGGATGAGGAACAGGGCCTGGCTGCCTCAGATGTGCCTCTAGAGCAAAGAGAGCATCAGCGACCTCCAGTCTGCCTCCATCTGCACACCATCAACGAACAGGACGGTCCGCATCATGCCAACAACACGGACCCCCAGAGTTGAGCACAAACGGTTCCAGCAGAGACTTAATTTAGACTGCTGTTTCCCTTTACTTTCTTGAGATACATCAGTTTGTACTGTCAGCTATGTCACTTTGGGTGTATTTTGTATGTGTGTGCCTGCGTGTGTGTGTGTGTGTGTGTGTGTGTGTGTGTGAGAGAGAGAGCGAGGGAGTTTTAAAAGGGCGTTAATGTGTGAGTCCTCACGGTTTTATGGATTAATAGGGTAATCTAGTAAAGACGTTAATAGGTCTGTTGCCTCACAGAGAGGTCACGATCAAAGCCACAGAGGAAATTCTCTTCAGTTTATAGCCTTATCGAGCTCTGGGTGACATGCCTGTAGATTTGGAGGCTTTTTGTTGGTTTTTGGGGGCTATTACCTCCTACTGAGATGAAGATGGCACACAAGGTCAGGGGATATTGATTTGTGCTGGCTTTTGCTCTTGAATTCTTATCTTTGATGTCATTTTAAAATACTTAAAGGGACAGTTCACCCAAAAATGAAAGATCTGTCTTTATTTAGTCACTCTCATGGCATTCCAAATACACAAGACTTTTGTTCATCTTTAAAACACAAATAAGGATATTTTTAATAAAAAATTTAAGAGAGATCCATTTAAAAAAAAGTCTATTCCACTAAAAGTGGACGCTTTAAAAAGTTCAAGATTGTAAAATAAATCCATATGCACATCAAATATGGTAAATAAAAGATGAAACATACATGATGCACGAGAACCAATGACGTTTCTTGTTACGCATCAAGCAAGTACAGTTGAAATTCTGGTTCTATGTTCATGTTCGGTGTTTAAATGTGGTGTGTGTGTGTGTGTGTGTGTGTGTGAGAGAGAGAGCGAGGGAGTTTTAAAAGGGCGTTAATGTGTGAGTCCTCACGGTTTTATGGATTAATAGGGTAATCTAGTAAAGACGTTAATAGGTCTGTTGCCTCACAGAGAGGTCACGATCAAAGCCACAGAGGAAATTCTCTTCAGTTTATAGCCTTATCGAGCTCTGGGTGACATGCCTGTAGATTTGGAGGCTTTTTGTTGGTTTTTGGGGGCTATTACCTCCTACTGAGATGAAGATGGCACACAAGGTCAGGGGATATTGATTTGTGCTGGCTTTTGCTCTTGAATTCTTATCTTTGATGTCATTTTAAAATACTTAAAGGGACAGTTCACCCAAAAATGAAAGATCTGTCTTTTATTTAGTCACTCTCATGGCATTCCAAATACACAAGACTTTTGTTCATCTTTAAAACACAAATAAGGATATTTTTAATAAAAAATTTAAGAGAGATCCATTAAAAAAAAAGTCTATTCCACTAAAAGTGGACGCTTTAAAAAGTTCAAGATTGTAAAATAAATCCATATGCACATCAAATATGGTAAATAAAAGATGAAACATACATGATGCACGAGAACCAATGACGTTTCTTGTTACGCATCAAGCAAGTACAGTTGAAATTCTGGTTCTATGTTCATGTTCGGTGTTTAAATGTGAATTAAATCTGTTAATTATATAAACCAATCATGTCTCTTCAAAAGACTTGGATTAAACCACTTGATTCATATGGATTACATATATGATCTTTTTATGAACTTTTTGAAGCATCAGTATTTTGGTGGAATTTCAAAGGAGATACAGAAATTTTGCAGGTGAATTAATTTTTGTTTCAAAGAAAATCAAAAGTCTTGTCTGTTCGTTTGGAATGATATGAAGGTGAGTAATTGATAACAGAATTTTCATTTTTTGGTGAATTATCAATTTAAGATTACATTGTGCACGAAAAAAATGGAAAAGACGACCACAGAGCAGTCTGTTAATACTTCAGAGCTTTAATGTTCAGTTGTTGTTTCTTGTTTTTATTTCTTGTCTTTTTTTCTGAAAATGTTTGATCTGGAGTATCTGCATGATGCTATTCAGAAAAATGAAGGAAAGTAATTATCTCAAATATATATTTTTTTGTATCAATAAGTGAATGTGCTCCCTACCCAGCAGGGTGTGGTTGCCATTTTGTTTATTTTGTCTCATCATTGTATAACATGGTCTCGGGCTTTATCCAATATTTTGTATGATTATTCGCAGAAACTGAATATATTCACATGCTATATAGTAGTACATTTTGAAGTTCATTATGCAAAGACTCTTCAAATGAAGGCTGAAAATACCTTTGTATATAGATTGAACCCAGCTTGTACATTTACACTAGGTGCCTTTGTTGATTTAAGTAGTTTTCATATGCCTTAAAGAGAAGAGTGTGTCTCGTAGAATTTCTGCATAAAATAAGGGCCAGTATGAGTGAAGATTTTGCTCAGTGGCAACGTCTTGTTTGAAAGGATCACTTGATAAGCCTTCCATCGAAACATATCATTGAAATATGTTCGTTTTTTGCCTTAATTTAATTTCTGTATTCTCCCTTAGTGCTTTTAAGTTGTTTTTGTATCTTAACACTGTAAGGGCTTCACTTAATCACCACTAACAGTAACTTATGTACAGGCCTTATTAAGCTTTTAATGTGCGTTTTATTGTAGCTGATCAGGTAAGGTTAATGTCATGTTAGTGTAGCACTTAAGTCAGGTTCATGATGAGATTGAGATTTGTTTTTCTGTGGCGGTGAGACTGAAAGCTGCTCCACTACACTTCACTTCCCTACACTGTGTGTGTGTGTGTGTGTGTCATTGTAGGATGCTTTAAGTGGATCGTTCTTCAGGCCACTGTGTTTCTTTGACCTTTGGTTTAGATTAGCAGTTATAGGCGTCCTATAACAGAGTCTTAGCTTGGGCACAGATGGCTTTTCGGCCCTGTTGATCTTCAGATCAGAGTGTTCCTTTGTAAATGGTGGCTAATTTTCTTTCAAACGTGATGTGGCCGGTAAATTAGGTTCCTAGTGTGTTAGCTGGAAAAAACGGTTTGGGAGGTAGATTCCAACATTGACGTGGTGCCTTCGGAAATATTTGTGTAGCAGTATTGTTTTGCTAAACCTAATATTGAGCATTCTGAATGATTTGGACCAGTTATAGCATCATAGCATCAAAATTATTTGACTGTGTGCTCCCTACCCAGCAGGGTGTGGTTGCCATTTTGTTTATTTTGTCTCATCATTGTATAACATGGTCTCGGGCTTTATCCAATATTTTGTATGATTATTCGCAGAAACTGAATATATTCACATGCTATATAGTAGTACATTTTGAAGTTCATTATGCAAAGACTCTTCAAATGAAGGCTGAAAATACCTTTGTATATAGATTGAACCCAGCTTGTACATTTACACTAGGTGCCTTTGTTGATTTAAGTAGTTTTCATATGCCTTAAAGAGAAGAGTGTGTCTCGTAGAATTTCTGCATAAAATAAGGGCCAGTATGAGTGAAGATTTTGCTCAGTGGCAACGTCTTGTTTGAAAGGATCACTTGATAAGCCTTCCATCGAAACATATCATTGAAATATGTTTGTTTTTTGCCTTAATTTAATTTCTGTATTCTCCCTTAGTGCTTTTAAGTTGTTTTTGTATCTTAACACTGTAAGGGCTTCACTTAATCACCACTAACAGTAACTTATGTACAGGCCTTATTAAGCTTTTAATGTGCGTTTTATTGTAGCTGATCAGGTAAGGTTAATGTCATGTTAGTGTAGCACTTAAGTCAGGTTCATGATGAGATTGAGATTTGTTTTTCTGTGGCGGTGAGACTGAAAGCTGCTCCACTACACTTCACTTCCCTACACTGTGTGTGTGTGTGTGTGTGTCATTGTAGGATGCTTTAAGTGGATCGTTCTTCAGGCCACTGTGTTTCTTTGACCTTTGGTTTAGATTAGCAGTTATAGGCGTCCTATAACAGAGTCTTAGCTTGGGCACAGATGGCTTTTCGGCCCTGTTGATCTTCAGATCAGAGTGTTCCTTTGTAAATGGTGGCTAATTTTCTTTCAAACGTGATGTGGCCGGTAAATTAGGTTCCTAGTGTGTTAGCTGGAAAAACGGTTTGGGAGGTAGATTCCAACATTGATGTGGTGCCTTCGGAAATATTTGTGTAGCAGTATTGTTTTGCTAAACCTAATATTGAGCATTCTGAATGATTTTATAGCCAGTTATAGCATCATAGCATCAAAATTTGACCTTTGGTTTAGATTAGCAGTTATAGGCGTCCTATAACAGAGTCTTAGCTTGGGCACAGATGGCTTTTCGGCCCTGTTGATCTTCAGATCAGAGTGTTCCTTTGTAAATGGTGGCTAATTTTCTTTCAAACGTGATGTGGCCGGTAAATTAGGTTCCTAGTGTGTTAGCTGGAAAAAACGGTTTGGGAGGTAGATGCCAACATTGACGTGGTGCCTTCGGAAATATTTGTGTAGCAGTATTGTTTTGCTAAACCTAATATTGAGCATTCTGAATGATTTGGACCAGTTATAGCATCATAGCATCAAAATTATTTGACTGATTAAGTGAAGCTTGAAGCTATGAAGTCAAGTCATCTTGTCGCAGCAATGGTGCTCATGACGATCTTTCTGTAGCTCTAGTCTCCATTGTTTTCTATCGTCCTGTGATGTTTGAGACCAAAGGTATTGATTAAAAGGAAATGGAAATCTGAGTCACTATGTTGGGTAGCTCACTTTGAATGAGATGTTCATTTGTTTTGCCTAAAAAAGTTGTCATTGTGCTGTTTTGACACTGAGCAGTGTGTGTGTGTGTGTGTGTGTGTGTGTGTGTGTGTGTGTGTGCTTGAAGGTGAAGGCGGCTATTAAAAAGCCAATTGCTTTTTTTTCTTAAGCTTTGATTCAAGCCTGGTACTACGTTTTAGTTTTGTATCCGTAGTCACTTTTTCTTTTTATATATGAAACTGTATTTTCCGCATTTTATAAGAAGACTCAACCAAATTAAAGAGTATCAAAGAATGTTTTGAAAGCCAATGGATTTCTGTGAGTGGTTCAGTTACGCATCCAAAATGGCAGTGTCTTCCTTTTTCAGCCACCTTTGTTCTCAAAGTATTTTTTCTTATTCATTTTCCTAAAGGGCTTTCTTAAAAGTCTTTGCTAAAGAAAATAAATGAAAATTGGACAAAAAGACAAAGGTACAAGACTTTGTACTTAATAGTTTTATTGAAGGACAGAATAAATTGACATTACTAAAAAATAGTGGGAAAATAACTTGATTTAAAGATGATTATGCGTATATAGAAGCAATACATATTTACATTTATTGTAAAATATGAGTGTATATTTACAAGTGTAAGTATTTGAGAATGCAGAGAGATTGACATCATTCACTGCTTCTTAGGAGCCGGCAGGTGCTAAAGTGTTCTTTTTTGCTTGTTTAGATTTTCTGATTGGTGGACATTTCTTTGCAGAATTATGGGTAAGGTAGTTTGTCATAAAGAATTCCATGATTAAAAATAAGTTGAAATAATGTGGACTGATGACTTCAACAAAAGCACATACCATCGATTAACAGTTCAATTAAAAATCAATTCCCCATGGAGAAAATGAATGGGATTTTTACCTCCAGAACCTGACTGTTGCACTCTGCTCAATTACTGTTGATCATGGAGTCACACTGTCTCAAGATATGAATTATATTCATGTCTGATTTGTGATATTTGATAGCAGGCTTCATAAAAAAAAAGACAAATGTCCCAAGAGTACAAAAGACACACATCATTTACTCAGCAATGCTGCATTAGTGGGAAGTTTTCCCAATCTGCTCTTAGTTTAGCAGTGACTTTGAATTTCTTGGGTTGAAGAACCACACCAAACTTGCCCTGGAGGTCAGGCAGAGGCTGGCCAGTGGGCATCTCTAGCGTGAACCTTTGCAAAATCCATGACAGGAAGAGGAAGAGTTCCATCTTTGCCAGGGCCTCGCCGAGACAAACTCGAACCCCTGCGCCGAAGGGCAGATAGCTGGCCGAAGGGCAGCACAAACCATCACCCTCCTCGTTCAGAAATCGCCCTGGCGGATTAAAGGATTCATTGTATTTAGAAATCTTCACAGATTACATGAATGTTTGATATCACTGCAGATTCTCACCTGGGTCAAACAGCTCAGGATTCTTCCATTCCTTCTCATCATGATGTAAAGACCACAGGTTAATAATGACTCGGGTTCCTTTCTGCACAGTGTATTCTCCCACACTGTCAAAGAGAGCAGAGAAGACATCACGACTGGACAGTATTTTATATGAACGTGAAATTTCTGCTACCCTGAAAGTAAAATTTGGAAGTTTAAAAGTTTTTCTTTTTCAAATGTTCAAACAGTGGTCATTAGACATCAAAAACAAATAGCAAATAATAATTCAAATTACTAAAATAATAAATCAAATGTAATGGTATAGGCTACTACTCAAATGTTTGAGGTCACTAAGATAAATACAGCAAAAATAAAATAGCAAAATATTACAATTTCAATTAACTTATGTTTTAATATTTTCTTTAAATGTAATTTATATCTATGATGGCAAAGCTGAATTTTCAGCAGCCATTACTCAAGTCTTCAGCATCACATGATCTTTCAGAAATCATTCTAATATGGTGATTTGCAGCTCAAAAACATTTCTTCTTATTATAAATGTTGAAAACAGTTGTGCTGCCTAATATTTTTGTGGAAACCGTGATACATTTATTTAAGTAATATTTGGTCAAAAGTAGAAACAGAACTGTTTTGTATAACAAATGTCTTTTCTGTCACAATTTAATGCATCCTTGCAAAATAAAGGAAAATATATTCGTTTTTTTTTTTTTTTTTTAACCTTACCTGGAGTCTTGGAGCGCCACATGAGGGATGAGAAGTGGGGAGACAGGTTGGATCCTCAGAACTTCTCTTATAGTGGCCTCAAGATAAGGCAAATTCCCTCTGTCACTGAGCTGAGGGTGTCTGTCTTTTCCAGTCTTATTGTCCAGCTCCTCCTGAATCTTTCTCTGCACCTAATTCCGAATGTAAAGAACATCTACTAAGTTTCGTTGCAAGAACTGATTCTGAAATGCCAGTTGTGAGCAGCTTATTTACCTGTGGATTATGGACAAGGTAAGCTATTGACCATTTGAGTACAGTAGTAGTGGTTTCCACCCCTGCCCCGAAGATGTCCCCCACAGTCATGAGCACATGGTCTTCAGTTAAACCAACATCATGAGTGCTGGTGTTGTTATTCTCTGAGCTGCGTTTGGCCCTCAGAAGTGCATCCAAGAGATCCCGCTGGACGTTATCGCTGTAATCCACCTGTAGAGAGAGACAAATCACAGGTTATTGAGGGAGAAATCATTATAAAGCACCGACTTTTTCTCTTGAGTGCATTTTGGAATATGCTGCGACAGCTGTTTATTGAGTCTAGTCTACACTATAATTTATACATATGTTGACATCCTGGTTTGAAATGTTACACTATATCTAAAACTGTTTATTGTTCACGCAGCTTTTATGAACTCATGTTGATTACAAACAGGGAATATTCAGAATTGTCATTTGTATTTTTGTAATAGTGAAGATGCACGTTTACCTTGTGTTCCTCGTATTTCTTTTGAAGCAGTTTGTCTCTGATTGAAACACACTGTCTTAGGATTTTGAGGTCTTTGTTTGGGAATATCTTGGAGGAAAAATGCATATGTAGGCTATTAGAATTCAAAGCATAAGACAAAAAATATTTTTATTATAGGCTATCTTAGGTAACTAACCGCTAGGAAAGCCAAGAATGACCATTTTAAAGAAATCAATACGTTTATTCAGCAGCAAGGATGCATTAAATTGATCAAAGGTGATAGTAAAGATATTTATAATGTCATAAAACATTTCTGTTTCAAATCAGTGTGGTTCTTTTGAACTTTCTGCTCATCAAAGAATCCTTAACAAATTTATCGCTGTTTTCACAAAAATATAAGGCAGTATAGTATTGTTTTCAGCATTGATAATAAGAAGAAATGTTTCTTGAGCAGCACATCAGCATATTAAAATGATTTTTGGACTGGATAAAAAAATTATGCTGAAAATTCAGCTTTGCATCACAGAAATAAATTACATTCTAAAAACAGAAATTAGAAGATAGTTATTTTTAATTCTGAATTGACTGTTTTTACTGCCCTGGTGAGACCTCTTTCCAAAACAATTAAGAATCTTGCAGTGTAAGACACATCATTATCACACACTGAAGCTTACCTGCAGCCATGGGAAAATATCCACCAAGCTGTCCTTAGCGACTGTATCCACGATTCCCTGACTGTACTGGAGCATGGACTCAAACTCAGCATCTCCACGTTTGTATGAGGAGTTGAAACACAAGGCACACACCACGTTTGTGACGGCACGCGTCAGCTCCGGTGCCAGATCCACAGCACTGTTCTGGGATTCGGTCAACATGTCACACATACAGCTGGCCTCCCTGCAGACTTTAGGTGGAAAGTAAAAATTAGGTAGCAGGCTCTGATTTGTATATTTTTCCATTTTTTATGAATTTTTTTGCTTTATATATTTGTATATCATGTTGGCTGCAGTCACTGGATAAAAAAATTATGCTGAAAATTCAGCTTTGCATCACAGAAATAAATTACATTCTAAAAACAGAAATTAGAAGATAGTTATTTTTAATTCTGAATTGACTGTTTTTACTGCCCTGGTGAGACCTCTTTCCAAAACAATTAAGAATCTTGCAGTGTAAGACACATCATTATCACACACTGAAGCTTACCTGCAGCCATGGGAAAATATCCACCAAGCTGTCCTTAGCGACTGTATCCACGATTCCCTGACTGTACTGGAGCATGGACTCAAACTCAGCATCTCCACGTTTGTATGAGGAGTTGAAACACAAGGCACACACCACGTTTGTGACGGCACGCGTCAGCTCCGGTGCCAGATCCACAGCACTGTTCTGGGATTCGGTCAACATGTCACACATAGAGCTGGCCTCCCTGCAGACTTTAGGTGGAAAGTAAAAATTAGGTAGCAGGCTCTGATTTGTATATTTTTTCCATTTTTTATGAATTTTTTTGCTTTATATATTTGTATATCATGTTGGCTGCAGTGATACTCACTTATCTTCTCAATAGAAACTGAACCTTCACCAAACATGCAAAGAGCTCCATGCACCATTTTCCGATGGAACTTCCATGTGGAACTGTAGTCAGCAAATGCTATATCTTTCCCATCTCGAGTTAACAAGTCTGTTGTAACCTGAAAGACAAACATATAAAGTAAAGTAAATATTTGAGTGAAAGTCAGCTGCTGATGAAAGTGATGCGGTTTACTTACAGTTCGTGGCCTCCCTGCAAATATTTTTCCTTTTTTGATCAGGATCTCTTTTGCATGATGGTGGTTGTTCACAATCAGGACTTTGTGGGAGCCCATCATGAGGGAATAAAGATCTCCGTATTTCTTCTGCAGCTGCTGAAAGAAGATGTGTGGAGGACTGTCAGTTCCGAGGCTGAGGAGACTCCCGATGATGGGGAGCGATGGGAGGCTTGGAGGAGATCTGCCGCCTGGCACAAATCCATTCATCTTCCTTTTGAGATACAGCCCTGCTAGAGTTACTGCAGAGAACAGGCATGAACAGAGAAGCCATGGCAGGATGAGTGGGTCAGACATGGTCAACTACATTCAACCAAGTGTTCACCAGCTCTTCAGATCAGCACTGCCTGCATGGGCGAGGCGACGGCAGATTTTTATGCGAATTCTTCAATGCCACCTCCTTGACCCTGAAATAGTTTAGCTTCAACTATCTAAGTGTCATCGGGGCTGTTGATTGGTTCCCCACATTCAGAAAATGCATGGAAGTGCATGTCTGAGCTCAGCCCATTTTTTTATTTTTCATTTTTCTATATAATAAAATCATAAAATCTTTTTTTTTTTTAATTACTACATAGAAAAAATGTAGCCTATAAAATAAAAAAATAAAATGTAGGCTACAACAAATGTTGATTTGTAGTCACTAATAGCATTTTAAACAGAAAAATAATCTTTTTTTTCTTACAATAAGAGGATTTAAATGGGATAATTGTACAAAAAAGCTACTTTTGATGCTATATATTGCTTTTATGTTAAATAATTATTTCTATTTATTAGATTTCATATGGCAAGGCAAGCTTATTGTACATTTCATATACAATAATCATTCAAAATAATCACATTAATAAAAGCAGATACATATTTTTCAATTAGGTAAAAAATATATATATTTAAAATGTATTAAAACAGTTCAGAATAAAACTGAGGATAGGATACACAAGATACTGTGCAATCACATAACACAAAAATGTAACGAATATGAAATGTGCTAAAATAAACTGTGACTTAACATGACTTGACTTCACTTAAGTGCTTTAAGTAACTAAGTTACTTAAAGTTATAAGTTATCTAAGATAAAGATGAAGTTAGATAAAGATAAATTAGATAAAGTTATCTAAGTAGCCTAACTAAACATCTTCCCCATCCTCTCGTCTGTGTCATTCGCGTTCATATTTGAAATTGTCCCTCGCCTGGTGCCGTAGTAAACAGTGATGGCTTCCTCCGAGACGCAGCCTCGCTTCGGTCAATCTGTTAAAGGTTTATTGTCTGATAAAGTCACTTCTTGCAGTGGAGATGTGATCGCTCTAACCCGTCAAGTGTTGAAAGGATCCAGGAGCCAAGAAGTAAATATACGAAACGTTATACTGATATATATATATATATATATATATAAGGCGAGATATTTGCCCGGCTATCTGTTTCCTCTTCATAGTACAGTGCACAGCATAAATGAGTACACCCCCTCTGAAACTTAACAAATTCAGCAATTACTCTTTGCTTAGAAGACATGTCATGTTTTTTTAGAGATATAATATTCCAGCAAGTCTGCTTGATCAGTTACCAAAGAAGAATGTTAAAATTATTCAAGAAAATACAAATTTCTTATCAAAGTGATCTGATGTTGTGTTACAAAAATGAGTACACCCTCCTGAAAGTTACTAAAAAAAAAAAAAATCTGGTGTAAGGTTAAGGAAAGTATTGATCAACAGGTAAGTATATTGAACCAAAACTGGTTTATTAAAAATGTTTAATACATTTCAATTTTGCCATCTTTCTATGAATTATATTAGTGATCATTAAGAAAATACATCTTTTATAATTAATCAGAGGGGGTGTATTCATTTATGCTGTGCACTGTAATACACACCGGATGCAAGCCTCAAAACTTAGTATATCCTGGGATTCATATACCCAAATATTTGCCATCATATGTTGTCCAGACATGTTGTGTACAGACAGGCGTTTCACTAGGTTTTAAGATAAAGATGAATGCAGTTATCTCATAAAATTAACAGTGGTCTCTTCTACTTTACAGCTACTCGGTCAGGCAGCAAGAAATATGGTAATTCAAGAAGATGTAATTCTGCATTCTGAAGATGTAAGTGATATAAAGGCAAAATGATTTTCTTTATAACACTTTTCTTTATAAGATATAACAGTATAACAGACTACATCAAATGCATATAAATAATAGTTGTCACTTTATATCTCCCAGTAATATTTCTTGATGATATTCAAATCTTTAGTTTTATGATCAAAGCTCTAGTTTTTACTGTGGGGTGCTAATAATGCAATGCATTGATATGCTTTTTAGATTTTAATATGATTTTTAAATATAGTGTATTGATAATCAAGTAAACCGATTAAGTTACTTAAAGGCATTTTACTTGCTAAAAAAGCATGAACTATCAGTCAGAGGACAGAGCGCATGTAGTAGATTGTGTACAACTGATTTTTCAGTAGCTTTGATCATGTTGATAATTTAGAGGCCTTAAGCCCCGTTCACACCAAGAACGATAACTATAAAGATAACTATAAAGATAATGATATTTACGTCCACACCAACTAACGATATCGTCTGTTTATTCTAAGTGCACGCTCGTCTGCCCCTTTAAATTCTTGAGCTCGTTACAGCAGGATGGATTCTGATTGGCTGTCAGTGTTTTATCGTTCATCAGCTGGGAAAAAATCGTTTTGAAAGTGATCACAACAATATCGTTCCTCTGTATGGTTATCGTTATAGTTGTGGTGTGAACTCTGCTATTCTTTAATATTGAGAACGATATTTAGAACTATATCTTTATCGTTATCTTTATAGTTATCGTGCTTGGTGTGAACGGGCCTTTAGAATTCCATTTATCGAATATGATACAGTTGGGTATGTAATGTTTAATAAAGCAGATGTAACTTCTCCAAGTATCTTTATTCTTGCAGAGTCTACGGAAGATGTCTATTATAACAACTCACTTGCAGTATCAGTAAGTAGACAAGTATACATACTGCATTTATCTACATTAACATCTTGTACAGTACTAGTCAAAGGAAACGCTTATATACCTCATAACCTTAAACCTTAAAGTTTTTCTGTTTTTGTAATTTAATTTTGTATAGTAATAAAAATTGTGCCTTTGTTTGAGTTCCTTTCCAAAGAAACTTTTTTTCATTTGTATTGTATAAAGCGCTATATAAATAAACTTGACTTGACTTGACTTTAACCCTTTTTTGGTCACTACATAATTCCCATACTTTAATTTGTGTTATTTCGTAGTTTAGACTAAATAAAACAAAACTGAAATCTGATATATTTCTTTATCTTTTAAATCCAGGCAAGAGGCCATTCAAAAGAAGTAAGTCATTATATTTAGGTCATTCAAATTATTTAAATAGTTGCATGTTTTTTTTAGTTTTTTTCTGAATTTCTCTAAACATTTGTTAACTCTTCATCTGTAATGTCTTTCACAGTGTAGAACACTCCAAAAACCTGCAGGACCAGCTCGAACACTTGATGAAATAATGGAGCCCTTCTAATAACGTGTTGTGGATATCGCATTCTCTAGTTTTTCATAGATTTTTAACAGTAGATCACATCACTTTTTGAGACTGCAGATGATGGCTTTTTGCATAGCAGATTGCTAGTTAAAAAAAATAAAAAAAGGCACATGCCAACATCCTCCTATTCTCTAACACCTGATTATGGGTGGTCGTGAAAAACATGCATAAGACCTTCAAATGAAGGCTCTTCTGTGGGAGATTGTTTCCAGTATTCATATTTGTCTTTTTGAAATGATAGTGCAATGTCAAAACAATATACTGTTTTTGTCTCATCTTTTAAGCCTAAGTTTGTGTCTAAGAACATTTGCTTTTAGACTTTTAGATCTTGCGTAGTCAAAATTTCCCAATTCACTGTACACCAAATATACAAATTGTATTTTCTTGTTAATTTATTTGTCTTTTTTATGGTGTTGTTGTGCCAAATTTACTTGAATATATTTGTATAAAATGTCACACAGAATTGTTTCTGCACATTTTGCTAGTTCATTTTTTAGGTTTAAGCTTGGAGCAACTTTATTAAATGTATGTGGAAAAGCAGATGAATGAAACGTGTCCTTTGTTGAAAGTCCAACACAGGGATACGTGACAAAGTTTATCCCACATGCAATATCAGCAGCTTCTCTGCAAGGGCAAGCAGATGGATGTCCTAGACCTAGAGCAAGGCCTTGAGCATAACTATTCACTTCAACTAAGTTTTGACTTGTGTCTGCAAGACTTGTGCAGAATACAGACAATATTTTTTTACGTTACAGTCAAAATATAACAATGAGCATCAACGTATAGTTTCAACGTTGCAATACATTGGATGGTAACAAATGCATAATATGTTTATATGTACATATATATATATATATATATATATATATTTTATTTTATTTTTTTTTAAATAAAATAATGAATAATAAAAGAAATAGAAAATTCTGAGAAAAATATTAGTTATGCAATGTCAACAGCTAATAAATAACAAAGATTAACTTTAAGTTCTTGGTAAAAGGTCTTGTACTATGCACATCTGCACATTCACAGGATCATGGGAGACCTTGAATTGGAAAGAATGTTCGGTACCTCCCCAGTTTATCAGTACTCAAGGTCTATAATAATGAAGTCTTGCAATCTGCCAAGAGCTTGTGTAAAAGCAAGTCTTGAGTTGATCATTAGGAGGTTTTTCAAAAGGATGATGTCTTACAACTTAATATATACAAAATAGGTTGTTGGTATAAATAAATTATGTGGAATGTTCACAGCAATCTCTCAAAGCAACATTGTGTGCTTTCTCACATAATGACCCCCCCCCCCTTATATATCCTTTGTATATCCTTATTACTTATTTTATAAATCTATGCAAAAAAGACATTTGTAGTTTGCTTTATGATACAGTATATGCACCAATGTGTGTATATAATGTATAATAAAGCACACTATAAATATTTACAGAGCTAATGGTTGTAATGGTCTTTTGCTTTTCAGATCTGCAAAATCATCTTGTTTCAATTTTATATTGCTCAATTTGACTATGTCAGTTATGTACAAATGGTATTGATTTTGAAAAAGGAGGAAAGTAGTCAATGTATTATTTGTCAGTGTTTTGGTTCCCTCTACAGGTAAGACACATTTCCATAGTGCAGTGGTTCTCAAACCTCTCCATGAAGTACCCCCAGCACTGCACATTTTGTATGTCTCCCTATAACTTCAGGTCTTGCAGTCTCCACCACTGAGCTGATGAGTTGAATCAGGTGTGATAGATGAGGGAGACATACAAAATGTGCAGGGCTGGGGGTACTCCAGGACAGGTTTGAGAACCACTGCCATAGAGCAAATAAATTGTACGCAAAGATTACAGGTTTATAGGCTTTAGTGACTAGATGCATTCATGCAAGGACTTTAATATGTGTATATATTATTTTATATACATTCACATTGATCACCTACTGCCTTCTTATATGAGCTAATAGAAATACAAACAAATACAAACAATTTTCCCAATATGATTTAGAAGAAGAGGAAAAAAGCTCACTAAACTCTCTCTCTCTCTCTCTCTGTGTGTGTGTGAATGTGTGCATGAGTGAAAAGCCTTTACCTTTTTACTGTTTTAGGGTTCAGTTTAGTCTTTTCTAAGTCAAAGACTTTTTTTATTTTGTGAATGAATTATTATTATCTCATTATGTATATTATATAGTTCTAAATATAAAGTTTTATTAAAATCGTTTTGTCTTGTACAATTTAAAGTCTCTCCAAAAGGTGGCAAAATAAGGGCAATTTAAAATCATCATAATTTTAATATCATCATAAGTCATAATCTATATTAGTATACAACATTTCCTCTTTTTGTGATTTTCTGAAACATCACGAACTATTTGGTTTGCCATTAAATTTAGTGGTTCTACAAAGGAATTAGGAACAGACTTGTTGGGCGTCTTGTGAAAATGGACGTAACGAACGCATGAATGAATGAAGTCGTTTTGTTTGTTTAGTTTATATGTATATATATATATATATATATATATATATATTTTATTTTATTTTTTTTTAAATAAAATAATGAATAATAAAAGAAATAGAAAATTCTGAGAAAAATATTAGTTATGCAATGTCAACAGCTAATAAATAACAAAGATTAACTTTAAGTTCTTGGTAAAAGGTCTTGTACTATGCACATCTGCACATTCACAGGATCATGGGAGACCTTGAATTGGAAAGAATGTTCGGTACCTCCCCAGTTTATCAGTACTCAAGGTCTATAATAATGAAGTCTTGCAATCTGCCAAGAGCTTGTGTAAAAGCAAGTCTTGAGTTGATCATTAGGAGGTTTTTCAAAAGGATGATGTCTTACAACTTAATATATACAAAATAGGTTGTTGGTATAAATAAATTATGTGGAATGTTCACAGCAATCTCTCAAAGCAACATTGTGTGCTTTCTCACATAATGACCCCCCCCCCCTTATATATCCTTTGTATATCCTTATTACTTATTTTATAAATCTATGCAAAAAAGACATTTGTAGTTTGCTTTATGATACAGTATATGCACCAATGTGTGTATATAATGTATAATAAAGCACACTATAAATATTTACAGAGCTAATGGTTGTAATGGTCTTTTGCTTTTCAGATCTGCAAAATCATCTTGTTTCAATTTTATATTGCTCAATTTGACTATGTCAGTTATGTACAAATGGTATTGATTTTGAAAAAGGAGGAAAGTAGTCAATGTATTATTTGTCAGTGTTTTGGTTCCCTCTACAGGTAAGACACATTTCCATAGTGCAGTGGTTCTCAAACCTCTCCATGAAGTACCCCCAGCACTGCACATTTTGTATGTCTCCCTATAACTTCAGGTCTTGCAGTCTCCACCACTGAGCTGATGAGTTGAATCAGGTGTGATAGATGAGGGAGACATACAAAATGTGCAGGGCTGGGGGTACTCCAGGACAGGTTTGAGAACCACTGCCATAGAGCAAATAAATTGTACGCAAAGATTACAGGTTTATAGGCTTTAGTGACTAGATGCATTCATGCAAGGACTTTAATATGTGTATATATTATTTTATATACATTCACATTGATCACCTACTGCCTTCTTATATGAGCTAATAGAAATACAAACAAATACAAACAATTTTCCCAATATGATTTAGAAGAAGAGGAAAAAAGCTCACTAAACTCTCTCTCTCTCTCTCTCTGTGTGTGTGTGAATGTGTGCATGAGTGAAAAGCCTTTACCTTTTTACTGTTTTAGGGTTCAGTTTAGTCTTTTCTAAGTCAAAGACTTTTTTTATTTTGTGAATGAATTATTATTATCTCATTATGTATATTATATAGTTCTAAATATAAAGTTTTATTAAAATCGTTTTGTCTTGTACAATTTAAAGTCTCTCCAAAAGGTGGCAAAATAAGGGCAGTGGTTCTCAAACCTCTCCATGAAGTACCCCCAGCACTGCACATTTTGTATGTCTCCCTATAACTTCAGGTCTTGCAGTCTCCACCACTGAGCTGATGAGTTGAATCAGGTGTGATAGATGAGGGAGACATACAAAATGTGCAGGGCTGGGGGTACTCCAGGACAGGTTTGAGAACCACTGCCATAGAGCAAATAAATTGTACGCAAAGATTACAGGTTTATAGGCTTTAGTGACTAGATGCATTCATGCAAGGACTTTAATATGTGTATATATTATTTTATATACATTCACATTGATCACCTACTGCCTTCTTATATGAGCTAATAGAAATACAAACAAATACAAACAATTTTCCCAATATGATTTAGAAGAAGAGGAAAAAAGATGCACACTAAACTCTCTCTCTCTCTCTCTGTGTGTGTGTGTGAATGTGTGCATGAGTGAAAAGCCTTTACCTTTTTACTGTTTTAGGGTTCAGTTTAGTCTTTTCTAAGTCAAAGACTTTTTTTATTTTGTGAATGAATTATTATTATCTCATTATGTATATTATATAGTTCTAAATATAAAGTTTTATTAAAATCGTTTTGTCTTGTACAATTTAAAGTCTCTCCAAAAGGTGGCAAAATAAGGGCAATTTAAAATCATCATAATTTTAATATCATCATAAGTCATAATCTATATTAGTATACAACATTTCCTCTTTTTGTGATTTTCTGAAACATCACGAACTATTTGGTTTGCCATTAAATTTAGTGGTTCTACAAAGGAATTAGGAACAGACTTGTTGGGCGTCTTGTGAAAATGGACGTAACGAACGCATGAATGAATGAAGTCGTTTTGTTTGTTTATCTAGCAGAGAGACGCACACGCGTTTACAAGCAAATAGAAAGCGAATCTTTTTAATCTGTGTGTCGTCATTTTATTATGCATTTCCTTATGTATCATTTACCCCACTACATTGGTCATACTGTTTTTTTTACAGTTTTCAGAATTAACCCCGAAATTTCAATACGTTAATGCAATGTATCGGCCAGTAGTTTCAATGGTGACGTACCTTCGGTCGGTGACCACTCCCATCTTTTAGGTACCGCTCATTTTGATTGGTCTTTGGATACACCCACTACCGCGTTTAAGCCCGATAGCACCATAGATATGTATGTATAGATATGTACATCTATGGATAGCACCGCCTCCCCGCCGACATTCCGCGATATTTCATTGGATGCGAGTGGTCTTAATTTGCATACGCGACCGGATTGGTCAGAACGACCGTCCGTCATTAGGCATCTGTACTCACAGCAGTTCACATATAGAGCGTGCTGGTGTGTCATCGTGGTGAAGAGACGCAGCAATACGCGGTGAGTAATGTCGGCCTTGTTACTTGATGTCAGGACTGCTATAGAGAGGATGAAGGCGGACGCGGATAACCTCTGACCGTGGCATCCTACATGCTTTGACTAAAGTCTGCCCATTGTCAACATGGCAGAGCAATGGACCGCAGTGCCCACTTCTAATATGGCGGCGCTGAACCGGGCTAGCTCATTGACTGTTATATTCTTAATTGTCAGCAGTTGTTTGATCAGTAGCATTGATGGCAAAGACGCGCCAGAAGAGACTGTCATCATTGGCCTCCGGCTCGAGGACACCGACGAGGTGTCGTTTATGGACAGAGGCTTTTTGCGCGTCAGCGAGCGCTCTCGTGCCAGGTTAAGGCTCTATGGGCAAAACATCAACAACGAGACGTGGTCCAAACTCGCCTTTACGGAACACAGCATCGGCACCGCACCCGCGGAGAGCCAGAGCCCCGGAGACGCACCTGCCTCGCATCACTGCGGCATCCGATCCTCCGATATCATCATCCTTCCTAACGTGGAGGTAAACAGAAAGACATCTGGGATTATTGAAATAGAGGTGAAACCTCTGCGAAAAACTGAGAAGAGCAAAGTGTATTACCTGTGCATTGCCACCGCCACACCTGGCGCGCAGGACGCGTGGTCCGAGAGCACCTGGATCTATCACGAGGGGCATGACACTAAAGTGATCGTGGTAGAGGAGAAGAAGTTCCTGCTGCCTTTCTGGCTGCAGGTGATTTTTATTGCCATGTTGTTGTGTTTGTCCGGCATGTTCAGCGGGCTGAATCTGGGACTGATGGCGCTGGATCCAATGGAGCTCCGGATTGTCCAGAACTGCGGGACTGAGAAGGAGAAGAATTACGCGAAGAAGATCGAGCCAGTCCGAAGCCAAGGAAACTACCTTCTGTGCTCTTTGCTTCTGGGAAATGTCTTGGTCAATACTACTTTGACTATCCTGCTCGATGACATCGCAGTATCAGGGCTGATCGCTGTAGTGGTGTCCACTATAGGGATCGTGATTTTTGGGGAAATCGTGCCACAAGCAATCTGCTCCAGGCATGGGCTCGCCGTGGGCGCAAACACAATACTCCTGACTAAATTCTTTATGATCCTCACTTTCCCTGCATCATATCCCGTCAGTAAACTCCTGGACCACGTGCTGGGGCAGGAGATCGGCACGGTGTACAACAGGGAGAAGCTTCTGGAGATGCTCAGGGTGACAGATCCGTATAATGACCTGGTGAAAGAGGAGCTCAACATCATCCAGGGCGCTCTGGAGCTCAGGACTAAAACTGTGGAGGATGTCATGACGCCTTTGCGAGATTGCTTCATGATCGCCGCTGATGCCATCCTGGACTTCAACACCATGTCTGAGATCATGGAGAGCGGCTACACGCGGATACCTGTGTGTGAAGGCGAGAGATGTCATATTGTGGACCTGCTGTTTGTCAAGGACTTGGCCTTTGTGGATCCAGATGACTGCACGCCGTTGAAAACCATCACCAAGTTCTACAGCCACCCTCTGCATTTTGTCTTCAATGATACGAAGCTGGATGCCATGCTCGAGGAGTTTAAAAAAGGTAGGCTAAGTTGTATACAGTGCATTATTTTTAAAGCTACACCTTCAGTTGTTGAGGAATTCGGCTATATAATAATACAAGTATGCTTGAAGACTTAAAAAAAAACAAAGTTATATACAGTTGCGTTGTTTAATTGTTGAAGAATTCACCTGTATAAGAGGTGGGGAGTATAAAAGTGGTAAAGTTATAGATCATTTTCTTGCTTTTTGAATAATATAGTTATTATAATAAAATCATATCTTCATCATGTGTAAATATTCGTTTCAACAGCATTTTCAAACTTTCAGTAACCACTGAACCAAAGTTAGAAAGTTACAGTCGCTAGCAAACAGAAGTCACATTCTCCTGATGAGGTAACCATAGCAACAGTACGCCGCTCCAACTGGCTGCACGTCGAATAAAACATCGAAAAATTATCCCAGCGTTACTATTTATCGCTTTGTTACCACTGGTATTTGTTCTTTATTTAATATGTCATAACTATATTAAAAAGTGAACTTGCACAACATTTGTGAGTAAAGCATTTCAAAATAATTTTCGTATTATTTCTAACTGCTTCACTAATTATCTGTTTAGCATGTTATACTGTGGTAATGTTAGTTAATATTTAGCTAATGAAAGTTTTTATAAATCCTTGCAGAGAAAATTTCCCCCCAGGGCTTTGGGGGTGCTTGTGTCAGTAAAGATTTTAAGCATTGCTCTAAAGTAACATACAAAACAGACTCCATTAATATTCTATTAATATTATTATTGGATGTAATGTAAAATGTTGTAATGGTACCTCTGTTCTCTCTGAGGTGTGGGGTTCAATGAAGACAATTCAAGAAGAGTGAATTAAACTTCACCGTCAGTGATGCAAACGGTCTCTGGCTCAGATATAACATTGATCTCTGGAGCAGAGTTCAGGAAAGGCCATATCCACTGCTAACTTAGACTTACATATAACCCAAGTTTTTATTTTACAACAAGAGCAACAAAGCTGTGTTTTATGATTGCTGTTTAGGGAATCATTCCTTTCAACAGGCACTAAATAATCATTCTGGCTTGTAATTTTCACTCGGTGCCCTGAGCAATCAGAACATGATGTCTGAACCAGTGAGTTATTTTATGACAGAAATACCAAACAACAATATGAGTGGGTTAAGTTATGCCATTTCGTTCTGTAAGAATGCAGTTGTAACATATGTATTTAAATGGGTAAATTATATAGTTTTAGTTAAAATGTCTTAATCAGTTTAGTAGTTTCAAAACAGAAACTACTTGTTTCAAAGTAGAAACCAGTTTGGGTTGAAGTATTCTGCGTTCGATGGTAATTTACAAACACGCTGTCACTCAGTTGCGGACGCAGACCATAGTAGGACCGTGGCCCAACATTCCACAAATTGTGGCTGAACAGGAAATGGACTTAACCAGATTTGGGCAACAATTGAGGTATGTGTAGTACAGTGTCGAGCTTGAGTCCATCAACAAAGCCTGTCTTAGAAGCCCCTACATCTCCTGTGTAAAGGACGCCATATCACCCACATAAGCCTTTCTCTCCCTGTCTTTGTTGTGACTCGGCATAGCTTTCAAACTGTGTTTACTCAACACAAAAGTAGTGATATGCTGTTATGGTGAAAGCATATTGTCACCTGATGTGTCAAAGGACAAGTGACCATTAAGCTGCTGGTCTCCGATGGGTCTATATCTATATTATCTATAACCTTATTCAAGGTTCCTCTTGGATGTTATGCATCTGTACTGTTTGTTAAACTTTTATTTTCCAGGTTTTTGGATATTTATTTCTGGCTGTTGTAACATTTTGTACTCCGCCGTTTATTTTTATGTTTATTTTATTATCTTTATTGCTCGATTTCAGGTTGTTCATACGTCCAGCATGAATCTAGGGGTATAAGCAGACGCAACAAAACAACAAATAATTTAAAGAGTGATAGTCGGAGTCCTGTCACAGCACCACAAATTACCATAAAGGTTTTTATTTGACAGCTCATGGAACAAATACAAAAGGTATATTAAAAAGAAATAAAAGGGAAGCAATAATTTCAGGAGAGGGCATGGCCAAAATAACAAACAAAACAATCTAACTAGATAATTTAAGCCACTAACTAACCTAACAAAGAAAAGAAAAATAACAACAGGTTTGTATCCTAACTCCCTTCCTGGCCCCAAAACAGGAGAAAACAGGATTCAACAAAAATGGCACCCACCTCCCTACAACTGCCAAATAAACCAAACAATATTAAACAAGTTTGTAAGCAACAGGCTGGGCAAGACAAAGACAGTGCTCTGGAGAAAGCGCTTGGGGGAACATTTTCTCAAACTTTGGTAGTTGCTGCTGTGCTTTTATGCTGGCTCACTCTTAACTGGTAAGCAGCTGCAGCTGGGGGCAATCAGCTACCTGCCAGACAGATTGAGTAGGAGGAGCCAAAGGGTCCTATATATAAGGCTATACCTTATAGCAAGAACAAACTCTTGGAGAATCAGAGACCATCTCATTAATCTCTGGTTTGAGTTTGCCATATGAGACAGAAAGTTGTTTGTTATGAAAGCAACTTTGATAGTGGCTTTTTACTCTTGGCTTTTCTAGTTTTATAAAACGACTCTTCACAGGAATGAGAGGTATTTGCATTCAAAATGTTGTGGAGTTGTAATGCTTAATCCTGTAAGCAGGGTCAGGAATTCACAGGGTTAATTAATGTTTATGTTGACAAAACAAAGCACATTTGGCAGACTTAAACATAAATCATGTCGTAAACAAGATGAAGCCACTTGTTTCCAGTAAAAACTCTTTTAAGAATTATGCGTTGTTGTTACAGCTGAGCAGTAAACTGATACGGGAAAAAGGAGGGAAAGGTCTGGATCTAAATTATACCTTTATTTATACATTTGTTATATATTATATTACGAATATTATTTTATAAAGTATATCACATTATGAATAATATACACTGCTGCTCAAAAATTAGAAGTTACTAAGATTTATTTTATTTTTTTTATATTTTTTTTAAAGAAATTACTACCGTTATTCACCAAGGATGCATTAAATTGATCAAGTGACTGTGAAGTAGGCTGTCAAATAAATTCTGTTCTTTTGAACTTTCTATTCATCAAAGAATCCCAAAAAAGAAAAAATTACATGGATGCATGAAAAAAAAAGCTCAGCAAAATTGAGAAAGTAATGTTTCATGATTTCTGAAAGATAATATGACACTGACTACTTGACTGGAGTAAGCAAAATTAATCAATAAAAAAATAGATTTTTAAATTAAGCAATATCTAATTTCATTTAGTTTATATTCAGTTTTTCTTACAAAAACATTCAACTACAAATATCCTATTCTGTAGCACATATATCAATGTTAATAATATAGGTTGTAATGAATGCTTAAATGTACCATCAGTAGTTCCCTATCGATACTTCACTCGTACTGCGTCTGCTAAGATGCTATGGGAAAAAGTCATTTTTTCTCTTGAACTGGAGCCTTTTTCAGTAATGCAGTGTAACTGCTTGGCCATTGGTTCTTGCAGTACACTTTAAAAATGAACCAATGGCTCGGCAGCGGTGCTGCACGAACCTATGGCCACAAAGCCCGCCAGAATGGGCGGGGCCATATAAGCGGGCACTTAGCCATAGGATTCAGATTTCTTCTCCTTCAGCGACGATGATGTTCTACGCTGATCTCTGCTAACTGAAGAGCCTGCTCGCCATTGACACGTCTCGCAGTGGAATAGCGATCTCTCTGCTCAGCTGATTCGGCGCCTTTCCTGCCTCCTTCAGTGCCGCACAGCAGTGGTCCAGCTTCCCCTGCCACCATCCGGCGAGCCTTATAAAAAGCAAATTTCTAAGAGCAAATTTTCACGGCGTTGTTTCAAATGCGGTACGTGCAGGTCTCCCCTGCACGTCGATGGAGGCCACCATGAGTGCGTTCCCTGCTTGGATGGATTGTTCCCACTGTGAGAACATGAGTCTCGCCTCTCTGTGCTCGCGGATAGATTTCTTTTCAGAAAGCAACTCCGCCCCTCGCGCCCTCCCGTTTTCTTCCTCCCTGGAGCCTGTGAGGAAAAAACAGCGGGGCAGAGGATCGTAGCGCTCGGATGCAAGTGAGCTCACATCGGCTCAAGTCCTCCATCCTTCGCTCTCTCCACACAGAGAGGCTTCCCCTGTCCTCTTCACCCAGCATAACCAGCGTCCCTCTGTCAGTGCGAGCGATCTGGTCTCGTTCGGTGGGAGTGATGGCGAGCTGCTGGATGACAGCATGTCATTAGCAGCCTCGGACGCAGAGGAGCTGTCAGGCTCGACTGCTGACCCCGCCCCCCTGTCGTCATCTGAGCCCAGCGACTTTAAGCCTGGGATGGATGACAAATTCCTCCGTGTCCTCTCGAAAGCCGTCGAGGAGCTGGGATTGGAGTGGTCTCCACCGAAGGAGCCCTCCCTCAGCCATCTGGATGAGTGGTTCCTGCCAGGGTGCCGTCAAGCCCCTCGTCAGCGATCCTCTCCTTTTTTTCCCAGAGGTCCATGATGAGCTTACCAGGTCTTGGCGCGCCCCATACTCTGCACGTCTCCGTACTTCCGCTTCAACCACCCTCACTTCGGTGAACGGCGCTGAAGATAAGGGGTACGAGAAGCTGCCTCTGCTGGATGAGTCAGTGGCCGCGCATCTCTGCCTGCCCACTGCTATCGGCTGGAAGCCAAAGGCTGCCCATCTGTCCAAGCCGTGTAGGACGACTTCAGCCCTCGCTGGGCAAGTGGCCTCGGCACTCCATTCAATGGCGGTCTTACAGGTCAAACTCCTTGCCAGCACAGACGAGTTTGGCCCAGACCCAGCAATGCTCAGGGAGCTGAGAAGCGCAACGGACATGGCTTTGCGCACCACCAAAGCAACGGCTCAGGCTATAGGGCGTTCCATGGCCAGGCTGGTGGTGCTCGAGTGCCACTTATGGCTGACCTTGACGGAAATCAATGACGCGGACAACGTTCCCTTCCTTGATGCTACGGTCTCCCCCACCGGTCTGTTTGGGCCAGCGGTCGAAGGCTTTGCTGAGTGTTTCATGGTGCCCCAATAGTCATCCCAAGCCATGCGACACTTCCTGCCAAAATGCTCTAGCTCTGCAGCTGCTTCTAGTCACCCCAAGTCTGCGCCCGCGAAGCCGAAACTGAGGCATGGTTATATACCTAAGGTGCTCTCTACTCCATTCAGGGCACAGGTCATTACACTCTCTGCGATTCCTCCCTCAGAAGAGGACCAGGAGTTGAATTTACTCTGCCCCGTCAGGGCGCTGAAAGTTTACATCAAGCGTTCCGCCCCGTTTAGGCAGTCTGAATAGCTCTTTGTTTGCTTCGGTGGCCACGCTAAAGGGCATCCGGTCACAAAGCAGAGACTTTCTAAGTGGATGGTTGACACTATTATGCTAGCCTACTCTTCCTTGGGCCTGCAATGCCTCTTTGGAGTACGCGCCAATTCAACTAGAGGCGTTGCCCCTTTGTCCCTTAGCGGCGTGTCCATTGCGGAAATCCCTTTTTTTGTAATCGATCTATGAGTATGTCATGATCTATAGTATCGAATGCAGCACTAAGATCAAGTAAAACTAGCAATGAGACACAGCCTTGGTCTGACGCAAGAAGTATGTCATTTGTAATTTTAACAAGTGCAGTTTCTGTGCTATGGTGGGGCCTGAAACCTGACTGAAATTCTTCATAGAGATAATTTTTTTGCAGGAAGGAGCACAATTGAGCAGACAACTTTTTCTAAAATTTTAGACATAAAAGGAAGATTTGAGATGGGTCTGTAATTAGCCAGTTCACTAGGATCTAGTTTAGAGGACTTACTTTAGACCTTTAGAAGACTTACTTGTGCGCTCTCGGCCCTCATGGGTGCCGGGGCTGTGCAAGTCTTCTGGAACGATCATTCAGGCCGGGTGGGACCTCTGTGAGCTTAGCCTGTTCACCTTGGGAGGTGTTTACTGTTCTTGTCTCCTTGGGCCCTGAGGTGCCTGGGGCAAGGTTACACATGTAGTCGTTCCTCTGCTATAGCATAGCGTGATTGTATTGGTTCCCATAGCATCTTAGCAGATGCAGTACGAGTGAAGTATCGATAGGGAACATACTCCGTTACAAACGTAACCTAGGTTCCCTGAGATACGGGAACGAGTACTGCTTTGCTAGCCATGCTATGCAGCTGCACGGTGCGTTCCAAACGGGATATATCGCCCTCCGAAGGGCACTTCGGAATGAAAACAATCATAGCCGCCATATTGAAGGGTCGTTCCAAACCGCAGTGCTCAAAACTGGCCACTTCAAAGGGCCCTTCGGAATGAAGGATTTCGAAGGGTACAACTGATGGACACTTCAGGCTCCCATGATCCTTTGCGCAGATTCTTTGCATGATGACGGCGCCTCCATGTGGGCACGTGATGATGACGCAGAAGGGCACTTCAAGAAACCGTTGTTTGGTCCCCTACACCCTTCAACCCTTCGAAGCTCTTACTCCGGAGGGTAAACCCTTTGAAGGGATTAGGGCATAGGGATGAGCCCTTCCGAATGGAACGCAGGGTCAGTCGTCGCTTTAGTCGAAGTAACCTGAATCCTATGGCAAAGTGCCCGCTTATTTAGCTAGATGGCCCCGCCCATTCTGGCGGGGCTTTGGCGGGCTTCGTGGCCATAGGTTCGTGCAGCACCGCTGCTGAGCCATTGGTTAATTTAAAATATATATTTTTTTGCTGTGCAGTTACACTGTGCTATTGAAAAAGGCTTCCGTTCAAGAGTAAAAATTACTTTTTCCCATAGCATCTTAGCAGACGCAGTACTCGTTCCCGTATCTCTGGGAACTGAGGTTACGTTTGTGACAGAGTACGATTTCATTGTTGCCAGATTTATTCGAAATTCTCATGTAATTATATCAGTTAAATGAGCATTTTGGGCATCGAAGGTCTTCTAGGTATAGATAGTCATGTGTTTTTTTTTTACAATTTAATTAAAGTATAGATGTTTATGAGCACTGAAGTTTTCAGTATGTTGGGAAGCTTTAAAGGGATAGTACACCCAAAAATGAAAATGTGATGTTTATCTGCTTACCCCCAGGGAATCCAAGATGTAGGTGACTTTTTCTTCAGTAAAACACAAACAAAGATTTTTAACACAAACATTGATGTGTAAAGACACCAGAACGATCGGTCTGTGCAAGAAACTGAACCGCATTTATATAATTTTTTACCTCTGATTCACGCAATGTCCAAACTGTTCGAACTGTCCTGAGCAGTGGCACGTCCTCCTGAGTGCGTTCTCAACAGCAGGCACGTGAGACACTTATAAGTCTGCGATCCGCCATAAAGCAAGAAGAAGAAGAAGATGTCTCACGTGCCTGCTGTTGAGAATGCGCCGCCGCTCAGGACAGTTCGAAGTAGTGATGCAAAGTCCGATTCATTTCCGCGAACCGGTTATTTTCGGACAGATCGGCTCGTTGAACCGGTTCAAAAAGCCGATTCATCCGTTCCTGACATCATCAAGCAATAATGTCTCTACGCATTTCTTTTCCAACAACTCAGTGCCATGTTGTACCAATGAAAAATTCAAATAAGTCATTTGTGTCAACGCATATTGAAACATTCAAAAATAAAGTTCTTTGTGTGAAAGCATATTGCTGATTATTGCCATATAATTCACTTAAGTTAATGGTGTTTGTGGTCACAGTTTCATTCGCGGATCCTCAGATAAGACTGACTGAGCAATATTGACTAGCCTACAACTTGGATAAGATTCCTAAAATTTTCGCACCTGCAGCACACATTACAGACATTGATGCACAAACGCGGATATGTTCTACATGTCTACAGTATAAAGAATGAATAAACCAGTCTTATAAACTCCTTGATTTCGCTTAAGCAACTTTAAATATAATATGCATGCACAATAAACTATTGTAAAATTTATTTACATCACTCGACAGAAAGGTTTTTGCCAGTTTTAATAAAATGTAAATTAATAACAGTCATAATAAACAAGCATATTTCCAGTACGCGCCTCAGGCTTGCACAGTATCGTCAACTCACTCATCAGAATCTTCGGTAATCCTCGGCAAACTTCGACAGTTGGTTGAACTGGCTCATTCGGTTCTTTTTGAGTTGGACGTGCTACTTCGGCTGTGCGTCCTGCATCATCAACCCGGAACTAAAGTTCGATTCAGTTTGATTTGTGAACCGGCTCAACCGGTTACTTCCTGAGAACCACCTCAAAAGAACGATTCGTTCAAGAACCTAACATCACTAGTTCGGACATTGCGTGAATCAGAGGTAAAAAACGATATAAATACTGCAACGGTTTGTGTTAAAAATCTTCGTTTGTGGTCTACTGAAGAAACAAAGTCACCTACATCTTGGATGCCCTGGGGGTAAGCAGATAAACATCAAATTTTCATTTTTGGGTGAACTATCCCTTTAATATCTTGACATGTGACTTTAATCTAAGTGAGACTAACATAGAGGTCTGAAGAGAAGATTTGTAATTGAATACAAGCTAATGTTAATGATATTTTGTGTTGGAAATAACTGTGCATGCACTATTATACAGTTTATGATGCTGTTAGTCATAGGCCAGCCACAGGGGAGAAGAACTGGGGGAGAATTTACTGCACTGAAATTTCCATTTCCGGGGTGAAATATTTAGTCTTTTCCTTGGGAACCTAAAGTCATTTTACTGTTTTAAAAAGTGCTATATAAAAAGGCACATCAGCCTTGATAAGTGCCTACAACATTTGTAAGATGTTCCAGTAAAGCATCACAGACATGCCACCCACAGTCCCATTGGCTATTTATAGGGAAATTCCATTATGGAAAATATCTAAGGAAAAACCTCATTCCATAAATAAGGTGGGAATGTACAAAATGTGTCTTTGTGTTCACTTGATCTCAAATGTTTTAATATACGGCCTTTCTAGAAAGCATTCCATCAATCCATCTTGGATTTTTTTCCCTCGAAAAGAATGCTTTATGCTCGACAGCTATGTCTTGAGCATTGAAAGGAAGTGCCTTATTCTTACATGCCAGAGGTCATATTTTTATGCCTTGGGAAGTGTGGGAGAATTGTACGCTCTCTCTGGCTATAGACTACATGTACGTACTGTTTTCAACTATGATAATAATAATAAAGAAGAAATCGCCAAATCAGCTTATTAGATTGATTTCTGAAGGATCATGTTACACTGAAGACTGGAGCAATGGCTGCTGAAAATTCAGTGTTGCCATCACAGGAATAAATGACAGTATAGCATATATTAAAACCGTAATTTATTATTTTAAATGTAATAATATTTAGCAATATTACAGTTTCTACTGTATTTTTGATAAAAAATGCAAGATAATTCTGAACACAAGTGCATCAGAACTCATAAACACTAGAAATGTGAAAGAACATTTATTTGAATAATACACTTCAAAATATCTTCTCAAAGTGGTCAAAATTAAACAGTCTCAGACTTTTTATTATTTGCTGTTAAAGCCTCTGTGACACTTTGTGGGCCTTTCTTGGAAACTCAAAGCAATGGCTCTTCTTCTCTAGATTCTTTGGATATAGGACCTACTTGTGTTCTCAGTTTGGCTGTAACTAGACTGAACCAATGAAAGATCATTTATTGCGTCTTATTTAATTCATGTGTTGAGGAGTGACTGTCTAAAGATCAGATAGATCAGGGTTGAGAGATGTGGACCTGGACTAATAATCTTATTTTCCCACTGATTTCAAGTCATGCTGGTTTTAAATGAAAACAAACTTATATTTCCCCAGACCAGTATTGGTGCTTACTGAATCCAACAGGCATGAAATAGGCCCGCACATCCCTTTGAGCAAGCACAGGGTAAAGTAAGATTGGTCAGTCATTAACTCGGGTCTCTCTGCCACCCAGTAGTTTTTTAAAGAAACCGCTGCTTCTTTTTTGCTGCTGTATACTGGTATTTATGGAAAAGTTTTATACGGACACCCTACATAATGGATTGCTACACTGCCACGCCAGTGAGAGCATTGCCCAAGTGGAATGGAAACTTCATTTCATATCTAATATTAGCTCTGGCTCCGGAAAAATTCCTTTTAAATGATCACTAGCTGAGAAACAGGAAAATCATTTTCTTTAACGTTTTGGTTGACAGTGCTGGGCAGGATTTTTTTAAGCAGCTTATCAAGGAGGTCCTGGGAAAACAGATGTGGAACCACGAGAGATTTGCTAAGAAAACGCGATGGATCGTTGTCTGACTGTTTCCAAGAACCTTATGTTTGAACAGTCACAACTGTCAAATAATAACTCTCTCGTGGTTCTTAGTAAGCATGCGTGACATATTGTAATCATAAACCAACAGAACTGTGATTCTGTGGGGTTTAGTGCATTTATGGTTGTTTAGGGTACAGGGGGACCACCATGTCCGAAATGATCTTGAGAGATACCTCATAAACTTATAGTGTAACTGTATGTTTGTTTTTTGTCGTGGCAGGTAAATCCCATCTGGCCATTGTCCAAAGAGTGAATAATGAAGGAGAGGGAGACCCATTCTATGAGGTTCTGGGCATCGTCACGCTAGAAGACGTCATTGAGGAAATCATCAAATCTGAGATTCTTGATGAGACTGACTTGTACAGTGAGTACCATTTACATTTACAAGTCTGGCACATGCTATTATCCAAATACATGAGTCTATTCTATTCTATTCTATTCAACCTATGGGTGATTGACTTGCGCTCATGAATTTTTTTCCAAAATATATAGTTTATACATACAGTGAATTGAATGCACTTCTTCTAAGATGAGCAAGTTTTTAATTTAATTACTTTTTTTTTTGCTTTTTTTTTGCTTTTTTTTTTTTTTTATATATTTTTAAGGGGGGTCAGGGTCAAAAATTTCAACAAGTCTCTAAAAATATCAGACATTTGTTTCACCTAATATCTATTTATGAATAATTCATGATAATTTTATTAAAAATACTTTACATTGATTTATTTTTGTAAATGTATTTTTTATTTTTGTTTTAAGATGTATACCCTCGCATGTATTCAAGGTAATTCTATTGATGGTTACACCACATTATGTATTATTTAGATTCATTCAATTGAAACTTTTCTTAAAAATAGAATTAAGAATGTTCAAAACCATATAAATCAAAATGAATACAAAAGACTACCTAATTTGAGAACCTGGATTTTAAACTAAATTTCAAAGAGATTTTTCAGTTCTTTAATGGAATGTAAGTTAACCATCTAACCATGTCATCTTTTTATTCCCAAATGAAAGCTGACAACAAGACGAAAAAGAGGATAGCTCACAGAGAGAGGAAACAGGACTTCTCTGCTTTCAAACCCACAGATAATGAGTTGAGCGTGAAAATATCACCACAGCTTCTTCTGGCCGCACTGCGTTTCCTGGCAACTGGTACTGATGTCCAGCATGTAACTACATGTGTCTTTTTTTTTTTATTAAGAATGCAATCACAAACTTGTAAAGCATTCTTAACCCTATCTTTTTTTTCACCCCAGAGGTGGAGTCATTCAGTACGGCTCAAATGTCAGAGAAAATCCTCCTACGCTTGCTGAAACATCCTAACGTCATCCAGGAGCTCAAATATGATGACAAGAACAAGAAAATGTCAGAGCACTACCTCTTTCACCGCAACAAGCCTGTGGACTACTTCATCCTCATCTTGCAGGTATGAGTTCTGATTGAAAACACAGGATTGAAATCTCGAAGCTCTGTTCCAAAACCTAGAGAGCTGCCTACCTAGACAGCATATTATAGCAAAAGCTGTTGCAAAGGGTTGGACTCCTTATTTTGAACAAATTTAATTCAAACACTTTACTGACTTTTATCTCAAATACTTGTAACTGTTGGCTCACAGGGGAAGGTGGAGGTTGAGGCTGGAAAGGAGGGGATGAAGTTTGAAGCTGGTGCCTTCTCTTTTTATGGAGTGCTGGCTTTAACCTCTTCACCAGGTCTGAATGATGGATTTTCTCACTTCTTGCACCCCCCCCCCCCTAAATGTCAGGATTTTTATGAAAATAACTGATGATTTTATGAAATGTACGATATTTGGTCATGAAAGAAAGAATCTCATCTCTGATGTTTTTACACTCTTTCGTATGGTTGATTTCTTCATTTTATACAACTCTTTCTACCAAATCATGCATAATGTTGTTGTTTGCTCTCAGATTTATTACACATGCTTCTGACTCTCTTTAATCAATCACATTATGTAAATGCAAATGATTACTCTTTTGATTCTTGATGGAATTCTGTGTAAATCTTATTTTCTTCCCCATGATTTCCTTTTGTCTTTCTCTTCTTTTCCCTTTATTTCTCCCTCGCTTCCTCTTGCTCTACAGTTCCTCTCTCCTTGTCTCGAACCTTTGTTGTGAGCAGGGCAGAATCGCTGGCAGGATCTCCAGGTACCGCACTCGTTTCTTCACCCCTTTTCATTCCTTCCATTGAATCCTCTCTTTCACATTAGAATCTGAAGATTGGAATGTTGCATTAAGAGTTTTCCCTGTTCAAGGTCCTCATTTTCTTTGACAAAGTAACTGTCAGTGGTCTGATAATGGTCATGGGAGCCTATAAGCAATGATCTGATTAACTGTTTTCAAAATTGATAATAATAAGAAATGTTTCTTCAGCACCAAATCAGCATATTATAATGATTTCTAAAGGATCATGTGAAACTGAAGACTGGGGTAATGGCTGCTAAATATTTGTTGTCACAAGAATAAATTGTTTTAAAATATATTAAATTAGAAAAAGGTTATTTTAAATTGTAATAATATTTAACAATATATTAATGTATTTAACAATATATTACAATATTAGTTAAAAAAAATTTTATCTGATACATGCAGTCTTGGTGACTTCTTTCAAAAACATAAAAACAATCTTACCAACCTAAACGTTTTTAATGCTATTGTACAAACCATTTGTTGTTTGATAAAAAAATGTTCATATGAAGCAAATTGGTTGTGTATATTTTTCTAAATTGAAAAAATCCACACGGTTAGATATTTGACCCTGGGATTATATAGTATACATTCCAGTGTAATGGCTGTTGGACTGCTTCCCTACAGACACCCTTTGAACTTTAAATTGTAATAATATTTAACAATATATTAATGTATTTAACAATATATTACAATATTAGTTAAAAAAAAATTGAAAAAATCCACACGGTTAGATATTTGACCCTGGGATTATATAGTATACATTCCAGTGTAATGGCTGTTGGACTGCTTCCCTACAGACACCCTTTGAACGGTTTCTTTAAGAAGTGGAGAACCTAATCTTATTTTGATGAAAAACTCTTCACCTTGCGTTACGTGTGAGTTATTAAGCAGATGTTCTAATCTTAATTGTCACTTTCTGGTGAAGTTTGTAAACGTGTAAAAAGGGAATGGATTATATCCATTGTTTTATCAGCAAAACAAAAGGTAGTGCCAAAAGAGGTTTAGAAGTCATTTGTTAATGGTTGTTTTTCCTTATTTATGTTCATTATTTGGCTGTGTAAGCAAATCCTTGCTGGATTTCTAGCAGAGGAAGATCTAAGTCATGTTAAATGGCTGCTACATCACAATTTGGATCGTAAATAAATGAAGCTCAACTTTTGTGTTTAAAGAATTCCACAGCACGGTTCATGAGAAGAGACGGGGCATCCAAAATGAATGGAACATCAGACAAGAATCTTTTGTTTCATTTGTTTACATCACAGCAGCTGACCACTGACCTGCATGTTACCCTTTATTTGCTATACAGAAAATAAGTCACCTCCACGACCGTTCGGACTCAACCACTCGGACTCCCTGAACAGGAGTGACCGGCTGGAGGCGGTCACTCCCACGCTGGGCAGCAGCAACAACCAGCTCAACTCCTTCCTGCAGGTCTACGTGCCAGACTACTCCGTGAGAGCCGCCTCTGACCTGCTCTACATCAAGGTCTGAACGCTGCTGAGAATTTATATTGCACTTCTGAACTCAAACTGGTTTGCTTGAAATGCATGGAATTACTGAAAGTTGCAGTTTGACTTGTAAATTCCTGTCTGACCACAGTCATGTTAATACTGAAAATAATTTTGTTTTCACATTAAGCAGAAGCTCAAATTAAGGGCATCATGCAGCTTTCTGAAATATAAAAACAGCTATATTTTCCTGAATAAAGTCTAATTTATACTGTGTGATAATATTATACAGTGTAATATTATACATTTCCAAAAGAAATAACTGGCCTTTATATTGTCATTGCACTAGAACAGAGATTCCAAAAAACTGTGTGTTTGGGTTTGTAAGTTGATGAAAAGCTAAGAATCAATTAAATCTTAAAAATAAATAAATACATTTAAAATAAAACACTTAAAAAGATGAAATATTGTATTAGTGTACTTGCATATCTTGTGACAATTAACTGACATCAGAGAACCTGTGAACATGCAGTTTTGTGATATATTATATGTACTTGTATAAGTAAATATTTCACATGAGACGGGTTTGTTTAGAGAATCCCTGTACTAGAGCTAAGCAAATGATTAAAATATTTTCTGGAAATTATTTACTTGGTATTAACAACTGAAAGATTTCTGAACAAATGTCATAAGAACCTAGGAACAGATTTAGTTTTTTATTTCTTACTGTTAAAAATTAAACCTGTTAATAGAATCAAATAATGATATGAAAATAAAACAACAATGATTCATCTATCTGTTTTTGTCTTTAGAAAGCTGAAACTAACAATTAAATTTGGTAGATGTGTTAAAAATTATAGTTACACATATTTGATATTTTCATTTAACATGTTAACTTACACAACCCATTAAAAAAACTAAAAAGTCTGAAGTTTCCTTGAAACGACTTGCAGCCATAATTTAGTGACTATATAGTTCAGCGCTTTTGAAATCCACTTGACTCAAAAAAATCGAAATCTGAAAATATCGGTGTGAATTTCCATGATGCTTCTATTCAAAGCAACTTAAAATTATATAAAAATACAACCGCATGTGATTAATTACAGATATTAGCAGCACCACATTACAAAAATCCAAAATAGACCAGTATAACTATGTCTCGTTAATTCTTCTTCTTCCTCTCTGTCAGGTGACCCGCCAGCAATATCAGAACGCCCTTATGGCATCTCGCATGGACAAGACGCCCCAGTCCACAGACAGCGAGTTCACCAAGATCGAGCTGACCTTCACAGAGCATCAGGATGGACCGTTGGACGAGTCGGCCACTCTTTTGACCACCAACGCACACAAACCCAACCACACCGCTCACAATGACGGGGGAATTTAACCACCCTCTGCAAAGAGAGATGGCAAAAGAGCGCAAACGACTCCGTTAGCCTCTCCCTTGTCACGTACTGAGCGAGAGGCCTTCTCATACACTGGGCAGCTTCACTTCCTCTCATCACGGTCGATTTCAAAGGGGAACGTACGCAAAGACTACAATGTGAAGGGCCGCATATCCCACAATGCATGCACTAATGACCTTAACACCTTTTGTAGGCAGCGGATCAGTCAGGGACCACCACATAATTCTCACTCGCTCATTCGATCGAGGACGGACACACTTGAAATACACACTTTCACTTCGAAGGAGCAAGGTGACGACCCACACCACACCTTGATCAGACACGATACCAGAAGGACAAAGAAATAACGGTGCCTTTAGACAGCGCTCGGTTACTGTCAACAAAGGAGGCCCCCGAGGGGCCCGGGCCACACGGAGGTCTTGTAAATCTTCCATTTGACCCAGGAAGCCTGAGCAGATGCAGCCACAGATGAGATCTCAGTGACCGGGAGGCTTGTAAACATGGACATCAATATCCCCAAGCCCTTCAAGAAAAGCCAGAATACATCTCAGCCTATCAGAAGAGGCCTCACGACCAAAGACATTTGACATAGGCAGGATAAAACAGGCGGCATAATTGTGGGTCCTTTGCGAGAATTTGTTACAAAAACAGCAGCCTCGGACACGACACGCATAAGCAGGCAAAATGGTGTTTGTCTGGACTGTGCCAAATAACACCGCCAACGATTTCAGCGATTTCTCCTGCCCAGGTTAACTTCACGTGCAGATGTGCTACGTACAGCATTCGCAGTACAAAGAAATCAAATGTGTTTACATATAAGGGCCTTTTTCATCTATATAGAGAGAGAGAAAGAGAGATTTTTTACGTCAATCTTGATTGTGCTGAGGTACAGCATCACCTATTTTAAGGTGAATAGAGTATACGTCTCATGACTGGTTCCATTTTTACGTAAGTCGGACCACTCTTTATTAATGATACGTTTTTGGTTTTCAGTGCTTTTGTTGTAATCACGTAACTCTTAATTTTTAAAAGAAACATTTTGTATGTCACAACTACCTTTCTTCAGATAGTTGCTAGCTGCATTTAGGACCTCAAAGACACTATTTAAGGAACTTACACTGTAACTTATATCTTATCTTCCAGATTCCACTATTGCGCTTTTATCTTATTATTTTTTGAAAAGCTATTCATGTAGGACTCAATGTCATGGGATTGTAAAAGAGGTACTTGATGATTTACTGAATTTAAAACCGATAAAAAAGGAAAATAATTCAGCATTAATGTATTTATTTGGTTTAGGATTACATTAACGCTCTTGTTACAAAGGGGAACGAATCTCTGGCTGATGTTTTTATCCGCTGACTGTTTGTTTTAGTTTTTTATCAGAACCTCCTGAGACGCTCCTGTCAGATGCGTAAAGCCGCTGGATATCAGGACATTCACATCTCAAGTGTTTATGTAGCAACCTCTCAGTGCAATAGTGCAACAGCTATGCAGGGACAATCATGACCAATTAATGTGCTCACAGGTAGGACAAAATATCCTAAAGTAAACTAGCAGAATTTAATGTAATGAGACTGAGAGGTAGAGTAAGTCTGTTCAATTAACACAACTACTGTTAAGGGGCTTGAGATGTGAAATAGTGATTGTTGAACACTAACAAAGGCTTCGGTCAGCATTCCTGTTCACAGCTCTGTCTGGTCCGCAAACTACGTTTCACAACAAAACACACACGAGAAGTGATAAGGAAATAATGCGAGAACCCGTGCGTCAGACCGGCGTTCTCGCGAGCCAGACTGTAATTATTTTAAATATACATATATATATATATATATATATAATGCAGATGGAAATTGCTATAATAAAACTGTTTGACAACTTTGTTTGCCTGCATATTTATTTATTGAATGTTTAACACTGGTTTTAACCAGGAAATTGATACAAAAAAAATTAGCACTTTTTTTTTTTTACTCAATATTGACTACGATTTTTTAAAACAGAAAATTAATAGATTTTAATTGGCCTAAACTGTTTTGAAGCAATTACCAGCCCTTATGTTGGGAAACTTGGGGGTCAATTTGACCCATTTCAATTTTTGAGTTATTGGAAATACTGGTTAACCCACAAGTGTTTATGTAGCAACCTCTCAGTGCAATAGTGCAACAGCTATGCAGGGACAATCATGACCAATTAATGTGCTCACAGGTAGGACAAAATATCCTAAAGTAAACTAGCAGAATTTAATGTAATGAGACTGAGAGGTAGAGTAAGTCTGTTCAATTAACACAACTACTGTTAAGGGGCTTGAGATGTGAAATAGTGATTGTTGAACACTAACAAAGGCTTCGGTCAGCATTCCTGTTCTTCTGTTACATCTACTACTTATTCCAGTTTTTTCACATTGTGTTAAAGAGGAACGCTTGTTCATTTCACTTAAAGCATTTGGTGATGTCCTACAGATCAGATCAGTGTTTTCACGTTGGATCGCCTGCCTTAGAAAAGAGGAAACGTCTTCAGAAATGTGGTGCTCTAACATGCGGTTTGAGTCTGTCATACACTGCTGCTATTTTCAATCTTGAATGTGTATAGAGATAGTGTATAAATCAGAGAGTATTGTATGCTTACATACTATAAAACAGACAATGCTATATCAGATTTAAATATACATATATATATATATATATATATATAATGCAGATGGAAATTGCTATAATAAAACTGTTTGACAACTTTGTTTGCCTGCATATTCAGAAGAATTTTTATCAGTTCATGCATCTTCAGTTTGCTGGCAATCGAACCCATGATCTTTAAATGAAATATAATATTTCTGCTTGATATTGACAGTTGTTTGGGAATTATTTGGCACCAAGATCTCTTTTTTTTTTTACATTACTGTAAGCGACTAAAAGGCTTAAGAGGTAGCCTAATGTCTATATATACTGTATATATAATGTACAGCATATATTATATATAATGTAAATTTTTATTCCTCAAATCCACCATTTTGCTGAGATCAGTATAATCCTGATTTTTTTTTTAATCAAAAGTATCCCAATCTTATTAAAAGTTATAATGCAGATGGAAATTGCTATAATAAAACTGTTTGACAACTTTGTTTGCCTGCATATTTATTTATTGAATGTTTAACACTGGTTTTAACCAGGAAATTGATAAAAAAAAAATGAGCACTTTTTTTTTACTCAATATTGACTACGATTTTTTTAAAACAGAAAATTAATAGATTTTAATTGGCCTAAACTGTTTTGAAGCAATTACCAACCCTTATGTTGGGAAACTTGGGGGTCAATTTGACCCATTTCAATTTTTGAGTTATTGGAAATACTGGTTAACCCAATTTATTTATTTTTTGTGACTTTTTTTCTCATATAATATAATGAAAATGCCTGCAAAGTGTCGACACTTTAATGTTGTGGAATGCACGTACAAAATTTGAGGTCATTTACATATATGCATTTGGCAGATGCTTTTATCAGAAGAATTTTTATCAGTTCATGCATCTTCAGTTTGCTGGCAATCGAACCCATGATCTTTAAATGAAATATAATATTTCTGCTTGATATTGACAGTTGTTTGGGAATTATTTGGCACCAAGATCTCTCTTTTTTTTTACATTACTGTAAGCGACTAAAAGGCTTAAGAGGTAGCCTAATGTCTATATATACTGCATATATAATGTACAGCATATATTATATATAATGTACATTTTTATTCCTCAAATCCACCATTTTGCTGAGATCAGTATAATCCTGATTTTTTTTTTATCAAAAGTATCCCAATCTTATTAAAAGGTTGATTAGGGTTGGAGCTAACCTCTGAAGGAAAGTGGCCTGGAAGGGCCAAGTTTGCCCACCTGTGTTAGACAGTGTGTTTGTTGAGTTTACCTGGACATGGGCAGCTCTGAACATGTAGCTGAAAGGGTAGTACAGGAGATTGATGAAGGACGCAGCGTACAGGTCAGCGTAACGCATCACTTGAGAGGCAAAGAGAGTCTGACGAGAACCGCTGCGGAACAGACTTCCCATCATCCCATAGCACATGTCCATGTCATGGGTAACTTTCTGAGAAAATCAGAAATACAGAAACAGCGCAAAACTGAGTTTAAATTAAGTGATGGGAAAAACGTGTGCATTAAACTGATCAAAAACGACATTATATTGTTACAAAAGATTTCTATTTTAAATACATGGTGTTTATCCAAACTTTGTCAACAAAGAGTCCTGAAAAAAATAAATGTATCGGGTTTCACAAAGTAGTAAGGCAGCACAACCGTTTTCAACATTGATAAGAAGAAATGTTACTCAAGCAACAAATTTTAAAATGCATTTGAATAGAAAGCAATTATTTTAAATTGTAATAACATTTCATGATATTAGTTTTAACAGGTTATTAAACCAATAAATGCAGCCTTGGTGCACATAAGAGACTTCTATAAAAAAAAAATCTTAATCTCAAACCCAAACTTTTGAATGATAGTGTAATTACATCTGTTGATGTAACCCTAACCTATTCCATCAAAATAAATATTTTTAAATATTGTTATTATATTCTCTGTCGCACACTGTTTGGTTGATATACATACCTTATAAAGTGCCTTTTTTTTTTTTTTATTAAATATTAATGTCAATTTCTCCCATGCTGCTTTGGACAACTTTCATGCACTTTTCCCACCAACTATTGAGCATTTGTAGTTAAAAAGTATACACATTTTTATTTACTTTTTTTTTTTAGAAAATGACCGATCGTTTCTCTTGATAAGACTCTTATTCATCGGCTGGGATCGTGTAGAGCCCTTTAAAGCTGCATTGAAACTTCAATTTAGACCTTCAACCAAGTCCACTCTATGGAGAAAAATCCTGGAATGTTTTCCTCAAAAACCTTCATTTCTTTTTGACTGAAGAAAGAAAGACTTGAACAACTTGGATGACATAGGGGTGAGTAAACTATCAGGAAAGTTTTATTCTGGAAGTGAACTAATCCTTTAAAAAATCCTGTCGAAAATTTGAAAATACTTAAAAATTGATTTTTCTCCACAGCAAAGTGACTTCACTGACAATATTCTCAGTACACAGTGCACTGCTTTCCTATGCATCAAGATATATACCTTAATCCTCCTCTGAAGAGAGCTGATATCAGGTCTCTCATTGCTGCTGCTGTCCAAATGCCTGTGGACAAAAGAAAAAGGATGGAGAAAATGGCAGGACAAATAGATGTGGGTTGAGAACAGTGTCGAACGAGTTAAAGTAATAAAAGACGTGAACCATCAGTCTTAAAATAGAAAGGAATGTGCACCCCTTTATCTGCATGTCAAATGGCTGCAGACAGCAGGGAGGGAGCGACGTGTCCTTCTCCGGGTAAGCGAGTGCTTGACTGACTGATAGCACTCATGTGCACTGATGGCAGCGGTGCAAACATCCGAGCAAGAGTTGACGGATGATACCTACTTGTAGAGCTCTGCCAGGAAAACGTCCAGACTCTGTAGTTCCTCAAACAGTGCTGCAAAAAAAAGAGAACACAGTGAGCTGTCCTCATCTGCTCCCATGCCCATTAAACTGAGCATAATGCGTGTCTGCAGGCTGCACGGATCACTGTCATTTTAGTATCAATACGATTTTTTTTTATATATATATATATATATACACTGAATTAGTTTTTATTTTTACATTTTCTGTTTTCGTTTCAAATTTAGTTGAATGAAGCAGTTTAAACAAAAAACTAAAATTTGCTTACAATTTACTCACCCTCAGGCCATCCAAGATGTAGAATAATTAGATGGATTCGTTGAGGATTATTGTGATGTTTTTAACAGTTGTTTGACCGCTCATTCTGACGGCACCCATTCACTTCAGAGGATCCATTGATGAGAAAGTAATATAATGCTAAATATATCCAAATCTTTTCCAATTAAGAAACAAACTACATCTTGGTAGGCCTGATGGTGAGACCATTTTCAGCAAATTTTCATTTTTGGGGTGAACTATTCTTTAAAGTTTTAGTAATATTGTTTTTTTTTTATGTCTATATAGTTCAGTTTTAGTTAAACTAAATGAAAATGAGAAATGTAGCTTTGCCAACTAGCTGAATTAAATGAAAAATGTTTTTGTTGTTGTTTTTATTTCAGTTGATGTTTATATTATTTCAAGTAATGAGCATTAACTATAATAACCCTGTCACAGACTCACTGCTCTTGTCAGTCCACACATGCAGCTCCTGAGCCAGCTCAGGAATCACCAGGAACGTTCTCCAGCCCTGACGCTTCTTAGACTTCAGGATGTCTCCAAAGATGTGGTCACCGATGTACAAGATGTCCTTTCCTTTAGCTCCCAGCAGTAGTATGAAATCTACTGTATATTAAGTCAAGAAAGGCTGTTTCTTTCAAAGAAAAGTATATTTTGGCACTTAAAAATAGCCTTTACCTTGAAATGGACCCAATCCACAGCATCTCTGACATCCTGAAACATGCTCTTGAAAGACATGAAAAGATCTCCATCTTTAAAGCCAGTCTCACAACTGTGGAGGCAAAAATCAAAAGGTCATATAAAATGCCAATTCAGATAGTCTACTGTACTTTCATGCCAGAGGAACAACAGAAGTGTTAAAATGAGGGCGCAAAAACAAACCTTCTATATCTGGAGCAACTAGTGAAGAAGTCAACCAGGCAGGCAAAGAGGTATGTCTCTAATAAAGCACAAAAACAAACTGTATTAACTTGGACATGGACTATGGATTCTACATATTCTTTTGGATTTTGGATATTAGTTGATAGAAGATTTTAACCTGGGAGGTTGAAAAGTGTGTTGAGGATGTAGAATCGCTCAGTATCTCCACGCTGAATGAACTTGTTTGGGTACAGCTCTCTTATCTCTGGACTAAAATACACAGTTGAAAAACACAAATTATGACATTTGCTGGAGGTGTGACTAACCCCGTAACATCTACATAAAATGATAAGTGACACTATTTACTTCCTTAATGCATCGTTACTGTCTTATTGATTCACCAGTGCATGTTCTTCCAAACAATTTTTGTAATAATTTTTTTTGCTTCACTAGCATAAAAATTCTACAAATTAAGTTTTTACGGCAGAAGAATGAATGCACAAACAAAGTGATCACTATCCAGGGCATCAGTTGCTCTTAAATTATGAGTGCAGACTCACCCACGCAGAAAGCTAAAACCATGAGCGCACACAAGGATGTTTCCATATGCATCTACTTTCAGCAGGTTTCCATACATTGTATCAAACACCAAGCCTCTGCGAGATGTACAGAATTTACGTGAATCAAAATATGAAGTAAAAATACAGTTAGAAAAGCATGTTAGAAAATGATCTTTCAAATCACCTTGTGGGAAAAGCAGGGTCATAGACAAAGTTTAGCAGCTCTTGTGGGTAACCAATGGAAACCAGTCTTTCCACAGTCAGATCGAAGCCAAGAGATTCATACTCCGGAGACTTATATACTATTAATAGAGAAGAAAACAAAGTGATGAAAATGCGATCACATACGCTACCGTTCAAAAGTTTAGGGTCTGTAAGTATTTTTAATGTTTTTGAAAGAATTCTCTTATACTCAACACGGCTGCATTTATTTGATCAAAAGAAAAAACAGCAAAATTGTTCAATATTATTACAATTTAAAATAACTATTTTCTATTTGAAGATTTAATTCTGTGATGGAAAAGCTGAATTTTCAGCAGCCATTACCCCAGTCTTCAGTGTCACATGATTCTTCAGAAATGACTTTATTATTATCAACACTGAAAACAGTTGAGCTGCTTAATAGTTTTGTGCAAACCATGATACATTTTTTTCAGAATGAACAGAAGGTTAAAAAGAACAGCATTTATTTTAAAAATAAATATTTGTAACATTGTAAATGTCTTTACTGTCACTTTTGCTCAATTTTACCGTGTGCTTGCTGAATATAGCTGTTAATTTCTTTCAATAACAAAATCTTACTGACCTCAAACTTTTGAACAGTAGTGTATATCAAAATGAACTGTTGCCAAATGATCCATTTCCTTCCTTTGTTGGTAAAGTATGAGACACTGGTTAGAAGCCATTTAAATTCCCAAGTCGAAATGGACTTATTAGAAAAACTGAATGACTGAGTAGTGAGAAACTGTGGCTTCTTGTTCAAGAGACAACCCTCTCAAGGAGCCTACTAAACCAGAGCTAAACTGCTTCATTTTCTATAGAAGCAAAAAGGTTTAAGTGAACAGACCGTTTTCAGGAACTTTATAGGCAAAACATCTGTATTAATATGATGCATGTTGCAAGAAACCTCTTTGGACCTCAAAACAAAATTAGCCAGATCAGCTGAATGAACATTTCCCCAAAGATATCACACTTTTACTGACCAGCATGGTCTTATTAGCATAAAAGTTAAACTAAATGGGAGTCAAAATTGTTGTGCACTCTTCACTTTTTTTCACTTCTGCTGAAATACTTGCCAAAGTAAGCACATTCACTGCTCTGCAATTAGAAGGGAGTTACACAGCACATGCACATTGATCTAGCAGACTAAGCAGCTCATACTTGCTGTTAATATTAGGCTGTGTGCTGGCAACAGAACTTAAAACCTTTTCCTGTGAAGATTAGCACTCTTTATCATTACAGATCCATAACCAGGAAGATGACCAATCAAAAGGACCACATTTTATATCATGGATGTCAATGCACCCATTCATCTCGTTTAGAGCTTTACGTGCAAGAACTCATGTGCCTGACATGAGCCAGCTGAAGTCAGGGGTGCTATTTACAGAGCCATGACACCACCAAATACATGAGACCAAGGATTACCTTACAGTATCATGCTATGGTGTTACCATGTCGCAATGCTTTACAATTCTTTTGAACTTACTTTATAAATGACACTGCACAACAAGGCACCATGCAGACCTCATCTGTTTTAGAGGCAGCACATACTTCATCTTACCTGCTAGAGTGTAGTCCATATCAAAGCCAAAGCATTTTATCTTCTCCATTGCTAAACTTCTATTGACAAAAACTCTGCGGAGATAAAAACAGTCGATTTAAGTCAAATGCCAATGATATTTAATATTCTCTCAGTTGCAAACTGTGTTAAATTCAGCAGACTGTATTATTCCATTGCATTGAGCACAATCCGTGAGCTGTTCAGCTCTAAAGGCGTTTATGTTAGTGTAGATAATGAGTTACACTGACGTATTGTGACCTGTGAAAGCAATACATAAGAATTAATACATTTGGTTAAATTATATATATTCCTATTTCGGCCAACAGCAGCAAAGTATGAAGTGGAGCAAATGGCATGGTAATATTCCTTGATTTCCAGTTAAATCAAGTTTTTTGGGTGGTAATGACTGACACTGTTTCAAGACACACCAAAAACAGAATGGTAAATAAAACACATTTTTTAAAAATCAGGAAAAGCAACTTCATAGTCTGCTGAACACATCTGTTTTACAAACCTGAAAAGCATGTTTTTCTGACTTTTATTTTTTTTTCCTGAAAACATTGACACCACTCATCTAGTTAATATATGTAAACTGATACATGAAAAATAATAGCAGTACATGAACAGTTATTATTAATAAACCAAAATATGCACTTTAATACAAATACTTCCACCTTTGAGACTTATAAATTACAGTTAAGAGATAAAACAGTAAAAAGCTTGCTACATAAAATTTAGTATTTTTAAGTTTAAATCAAGTATATGTTATTGTCTTCCACGTGGCTTAAAATTGTGTTACGGTCAGTTATTTTTCTTAATGATGTTAAAACAATTATTTTTCTTTTAATTCACCTGATGCTAGAACATCTTTATTCAACTATACATTTGCAGTAAAACATTAAAAATGTAGCAAGGAACAAATGAGCTGTTAAATGATGTGTTAAGGGCATGAAGGAAGGAAATATAGCTAGGTGAAGGGAGAATGAAGGAATGATATCACAGATTCAAATCCCATCACAGGTCTTCCTATGGACACCTACATACAGTCACAGCACAGTGCAAAAGCATTGATGGTTTTGTTCATCTTGTATGTTTAGTGCTGTGCTGTGATGAGTACATGGGAGAAAAAAAACATCAATTACAAAACAGATGATCAGTCAGCACTGCAGGTCAACAACAAAACTTTAGCATACCTCATAGAAGGATGACAGTGGGCCAGTTCCTGTGGTAAGCTTTGTAATAAAGGAATACATGGACTGTATGTTATATCAGTACACACTGGCTAATGCTACTACATTAAGAACTGTGTCCAGTATGCTTATAAATGACATTTCAGGTCTTCTTACCATTGGATTCACTTTTTGTTTTTTTTTAATATTGCACTTTGTGACTGCCATGTTGGTTTTTCTGCAGAAAACTATAAGTCAACACATTTATAGCATAGTCTGCATGTAAATAAGGATTGCTCTTATGAAATGACGGTTTGCCATGACAAACAGCATTTTAAGAACTTGCAAGTATTATGCTGACATGCCAAATTAACCTGCCAAAAGGCTAAAGTAAATATAGCCTACTAAAACATGGGATATGAGAATCATTATGTGCATATAGACTGTTAGAATGATAATTTAAAAGGATTTTTTTAATACTTTAAAATATTTAATAGCTGGGCACAGTGATAAAACAATTCATTCTTTTGATTGAGCAAAAAGATTACAATACACAACTTTTGCTTAAATCACATGCAAGCTGACATACTTTCAACAATGAAGCCGACAGATTTTGACAGACAAACGGACATATAAACAAGTGCATCCACAGAACAACATAATGGCATGGCAACAGTAAACATGCTACTTGCCATATTCAATTTTAAATAAAAAAAACTACGAGTCTACAATTTCTTTTGGAGACTTAAACTTATGTTTTCTATCTACTCAAAGGCATTGTGTGCACATAAAATTTAAATATCTCAATGAAGTCAGGTCTTCATTATTGACCATAATCTCAACTGGAGTGGAGACCAGGTCATTTAAGGTCATTTTCTCCAACTGTTGCTACAAGAAAAATATATGGTCTTTTTGTCTTGTTTAAATGTAGGTATATGACAATGGATTTGTTTTCAAGTTACCAAAATAGTACACAATCTGATTTAACCAATATAACGGCAATGGCCTTCAAAGCTGAAAGCATTAGTGAAATGTATTAGTACCTGTGATGCACCTCTCTTCTGTACTTCTTCATGGATAAACCGTCCATGTTGGCAGGAAGTTCTGCATAATTCTGGAGCCGATCACTCCAAGAGGTTGTCATCTTTAACCGATATAAGTCTGAGAAAGAAAGCAAGTGCAGACAGACAGCAGAACACAGTGAAATTGAATATACGCAGCACTGGTTTAGTATCTCGGAGGTTAAATTTCCACCACATTTAATTGATGCACAATAGTCCTGCAGGTGATCTGCATACATGCGAGCAGATCTTTCCTCTTGTTCATGCAGTTCCGTGATGGTAAAGTTAGCACCACAGCTAACGTTAACTAACATTCCTTTAGTTTTGATCAACCGGAAACTAATGCATAAGATGGAGGAAACTGCCTTAACGATTATCGCTTTAACTCTCATATACACAGTTATTCTGCAACATTTAAATGACATAACTACTGCTTTTTGAAACGCGTTATGTCTCCGCTCAGTGTCAGTAGGCTACTTACCTCACCTCCTTCAGTCAGTGACCAACAACTGCAGTTCTGCGCTATCTGCATACTGCGCATGCGCAAACCATCCAACCATGATGAGATTCAAAGCAACATTAAAACCTCATTTAAATACAATTCATATGAATGCTTAAACGCTGATCGTTTGTGGAAGTAATGTCATATAATAGATTACACAATCTAATCTGAAAAGAATCATGAATTTAAAAGCCACACAATACAACTAACGTCACAGTAAAAAAAAACATTAGGTCTAATTTTATTTCCTATTTATTTTATTTAATGTCTGTTGACAGTGACATTAATAAAATTACTGTAAAAGGATGTATTTGTATTCCATCAGTAATGCGTATCTAGTGAACAGACATATTACAAAACAAACACAAAAAAAGCATTTTTGGAAGAGAAATATCGCCATCTATTGGTTGTCAACTTTAGACTGCGTTTAGAACATTTCATGTCAGAACTCAAAAAACACAAATAGCCAAATACATTTTTATGAAACAATTAGACAAATAATTCTTCCTTTTTTAGACGTAGAAATTTTGGGTGGAGGACTGAAGACAATTTACATTTAAACATATTTGTTCATGAAAAATGATTCTAAAAATGACTGGAAATGATGTTGTACATATTATAAGAATATTTTAGCCTATATATTTTAACCCTACTGGCAAAAAACAAACAAAAAAAATCTTAAACCAGTCTGTTTTCCAACGGTTTCCCAAACCTTTTGTCTGTTTGCTGTTTTTAGAAAGCTTATAGCTTAAACCATCTAAAACCAGCAAACAATTCTGGGCTGGTTTATGTTGCTTTTTTTCTAAGGACAATGACTAATTATTTATTCATTTATTTATTTTAATGAAATTGTTGTATTAAAAATTAGTTTTGGGCACTTGTCATCTGGTCATTCTGGGAGACCAATTGGTTTGTTGGTTGTAAATATTGTAAAGGAAGTAAATTCTGTGAATTAAACTACTGGGCTGGAGTATTTTTTGTTTGTAATGCAGTCTAAAATTGCATGGGCATCTAAAACAAATTCGGGATCCAAACAAGATCTTACATCAAGCCTAAATCGATTTAACTGTTAAATTTCGGGTCCATTCAACCCTGCGCAAACCTGGACAGTTCCATCGACAAATAACAGTTTAAGCGGCCCAAAAATCTGTCCTTTGTGTGCAAATGTCAAACAAACCTGTTAAAAACATTACAATTAACTGAATGTTTTAATGGTATGAAAAGGTTTATTCTCATCTTAAACTGTCACCACCAGTGGGAACATGACAGACTGTTGAATGGGACAGTCCGCCGGGTATATAATGGCAAGCACACCCATTTTAGACTCCTTTAGTTGTGACGAAGATGAGTTACGGATCAGACATGTCCTCATCCTATAGAAAGATATTCGGGGAAACCCCTCGTTTCACCGGTTCCACCCCTAGGATGAGCAATGTCTCCTCACGGAGCTCCATGTCTTCCAGCGGCTTCAGGTCCCACTCTCTCTCCCGCAGCAGCGCCTCTCCAGCGGGCTACTACAAGAGATCGGGCCGGTCATCGTCCTTCTCGCCGGTGCATTTCGACAGCGTGGATTTCTCTCAAACAGCTGTGTTAAACAACGAGTTTAAAATCGTCCGAACCAATGAAAAGGAACAACTGCAGGGTCTCAATGACCGTTTCGCGATGTTTATCGAGAAGGTGCGCAATCTGGAGCAGCACAATAAAGTGCTGGAGACCGAACTCGTGAGTCTGCGCCAGAGGCAGAACGAGCCGTCCAGACTCGCTGACCTCTATCAGCAAGAGATCCGGGATCTGCGAGCCCAGGTGGACGAGCTGAACAATGAAAAATCGCACATTCTCATTGAACGAGATAATATCGAGGAAGACTTGCAGAAACTTCGAGGCAAGTTTGAGGATGAGATCCGAGTGCGCGAGGAGGCAGAGCAGACGCTCAGATCCTACAAGAAAGATGTGGAGGATGCCACCATGGTGCGCGTGGACCTGGAGAGAAAGGTCGAGTCCCTCTTGGACGAGATCAATTTTCTGAGGAAGGTGCATGATGAAGAGGTGACGGAGTTGACTAGTATGATCCAGGCGGCCCAGATATCTGTGGAAGTGGAGTTATCCAAGCCGGATCTGACCTCGGCCCTCAAAGAGATCCGCGGGCAGTATGAAACCCTCGCGTCTAAGAACCTGCAGTCTGCTGAGGAATGGTACAAATCAAAGTTCGCCAGCCTCAACGAACAGGCCACCAGAACCAACGAGGCCATGAGAGCCACAAGAGAGGAGATCAACGACAACAGGCGACAACTACAGTCCAAAACCATTGAAATCGAAACCTTGCGAGGCACAAACGAGTCACTTGAGCGACAGATCCGCGAGATGGAAGATGCACACAATGCCGAGGTCGCAGCTTATCAGGTAGACACATAAAAATTGATTTTTGATTGATGATTACATATCATATTATGAAAATGTAACACAATTTAATAAAAAAAAAGAGAAAAAAATTATCTATCGTCTGTCTGTCTGTCTTTATAGGTAGCAATATTGTATTATTCTTGAAGAATCCCCTAGACGTTTTTGTCTTTTTACTTATTTTATAATTATATTATATATTTACATTTATTTTGTGTTTATATGAATATATAAAGGAAAGCATGTGCTCTGGCTGGTTTTCATCATTTTTAATCAACCTTTGCCTTAGTTGTTTTTAATAGTCCTGCAGCATGACAGAAATGTAAAGGTATACATATTTAATGTAATCAGGCAATTCATATTAGGATCTCATGAAAAATGTAAATTTAATAATTAGAAGAACTGTGAATTATACCACAGGACAGGACTGAAACGGTTTGAAATGGCTTGTCAAGTAGCTGAGTGCTCTGTCCATGGTGCTGAACTAATCGCATATGAGAGGTGGCCGAGATTAATTCCACTAAGAAGAGTCTCTTAAAGAGGATTTTGCAAGGGAGGTTTCTGCAAGGTCATGTTCAAGAAATCCAAATGATAACCTCAGTTTATGTTTATATTGATGTGTTAGAACTTCTTGATGAGTTAGATGATTTACAAATGTGAACATTACGCATGCTGACATATAAAGTATCCAAATAATTTTGGCTTGAGGTTTTTCAGAGACATGACCTTGACCTTTAATCTATTGAAAGTGAAAGAAGTGCCAGTGTAAATCAGATTAGCTTCTTTGAACTTTATGCTGAGACAGCCAGTCAATGCCAAGAGATAAAGGTTCACATCAGCTTTTATAAGAAAGATCTAATTTAGGTGCTGAGCTAAATTAATTAATGGTCATGTGAATGAGAAAAGTCCAAGCTGCTTTCAATGTGTTGCATTTCTTTATAAGAATTTTATTTTATGACAGGGACTTTTATGACTTCAGAATATTTTTGTACTAAGGCTAATATTGATTTATATATTTTAAATCCCATTAACTAGGAAACAATTGGGCAGCTGGACCTTGATCTTAGAAATACTAAGAGTGAAATGGCCCGTCACCTCCGGGAGTATCAGGATCTTCTGAACGTCAAGATGGCGTTAGACATTGAAATTGCAGCATACAGGTAAAGCACCAATAACTCCACATTATTTGCACATTAAAAATAACTAATGCAATGAGAATGAAAATGAATAAGAACTGACCAGTCGTCATTGATGTCCTCATAGAAAGCTACTGGAAGGTGAAGAAACCCACTTCAGTTCCGGGGTGACTTTCTCCAGCACACCCAGCATCACTTATGGGTATCAGAGCCGCTCTGCTTTCACCTCAACCCGCAATCCCAAAAAAGAGAAAGAAGAAGAGGGACACGGCAAACCCAAGGCAGGAGATAAGCGAGAAGAAAACACAGCAGAAACCGTTGTGATTAAGAAAGCAGAAAAGAGTGATAATGTTGATGTTAACTCAAACTAGATTGTTATGGTTATTAAACCTATGCTTCTCTAGATAATTTCCCAGCAGTCTTTTGGGCGTTTGGCACAGTAATCACTGCTATTAGCTAAAAACTGCCAGTTGTTGTTTATAGTAATTGGTAACATGTTTAAGATATTGTAATGGTGATATAATGTTTCAAAAACCATATCTACAAAATGGTGGTTTAATATTTTAGAACTTAGGCCTCAAATATTTCCTGTTTCTTAATTGTAGTTTCAGAGAGTATTTTAGTCCTGTTGATGGTGTTAGGGGTATAAATATGAACTTCAGTATTAAGGGATGACTAAGATATAGCCAGCATTAGCACTGATCCAATGATTATGGATAAATTCACATTTATAAAAAGAAAGCACAAAGTTTGTTGGAAAGCACTATGGCATATTACGAATAAGGGACCAAACCACTGAATTAACTGTTACACATGTATGCCTTAACCACAATAAAGTCAATAATGGAAATGTTTTTAGTAATGTTTTTGTTTTTATTCATAAATAATTCTCAACATCACTAATCTTATCTGTCCCATATCATTAAATGTGCATGCTTTTAATGCTACTACACTGAACTTAATGAGTTTCATTTAAAATAACTGTTTTAATTCAGTATATTTGAAAGTGAAATGTATTCCTGTGATGACGATGCTAAGTCTTCAGTGTCACATGATCCTTCAGAAATCATTCTGATCTGATGTTGTGCTAAAGTACATTTATTATTATTACTATTCATATTGAAAACAGCTGTGCTGCCTTACATTTTTGTGGAATCTGTGGAACAGTATTTATTTGAAATGTAAATATATCTGTTGAAAAAAAAAATTGTTACAGAAAAATCTTACTGGCCCCAAACTCTTAAAAATGAGTGTTTATGTAATCCTCTAAATTGCATTACCCTGTTCAGTGTCAGAAAGATAACCTCCTATCTAAAGGCTAATGGATTCCTTCTTTCTCCACAAAAAATAGAGGGAGAATTTAAAGATATGATTGATTATATCCTCCCCTCCACTCAGTCACATTGATTCTGCTTTGTGTTGTTCCGACTGTCAATCACTGAAAAATATGGCAGATGCCCTTTCAAGAGTCACTGTCCTGTTAGAAAAGGGTCAGTAAATTCCCTTTATAATCACCAAGACAGCACTGAATCAAAAAATAAGGTAAAAAGAGCCATAGAGATACATTAAATTAGACACATCAGTGGTTACTATTATATTCTCACTAGTAAAATCTTAAAAAGCAACATAAACTGAACGCTAACTAGCTAGGCTTAGATTTAAACAAGCATGTACCTGCAATCCTACACTGTCATAAACAATATCTGAACCTTAATGTGATGTAGCATGCAGGCATGAAATCATGCAGGGTGTTTGAGGCGGTTTCCTTGGAAACCAATTTCAACAGTCCCCACGGGTTAGTGAGAAGCACCTCTCTATCCTTCCTCTCTCTCTTACACTGAGCCTCAGACTCTCCAGAGTTGTTTGTGATAATGGCTTTAACCATACAGGTGACTAACATTACATGAGGTGAAAGATGCTTCCTAACATTTAGGCTAATCTAATATTTTTTGTGTCAATAATAAGACAGTGTTTTAATTTGAAATCAGCAGCACACAAACACAAAATCAGTGTGGGTCATAACATATTTTCCAAAACTAAAAAGATGACTAAATGAAACGGAACACAATATTTGCATAGTGTTTATATGCAATGATGCAGGATGTGTCTGGCCATGCACAGTTTAACATTTAGTTGTAAAGCTGTTTTAAAAATGAAGAACACTTCAGTTACAATATTGCAAAAGACATATATATATCCCAAAGGCCTTGTAATAACACAATATGGCTCAACAAATACATAACAATTTCAATCTAAAATGAACAAAGACACAAACACTTAAACGCCTTGTAAGAGTTAAGAGTTTTTAACACTTAAAAATGTAGGTACTGTCCAGGTACTTAAGTGAATTATTTATTTCAAAGTACTGATTTACTTTTTGTCAGCTGAACTAGAGGCACAACAAAACTAAGCAATAAAATTCATGTCAAAACAATATATTCTCAGAAACAAGGTGTAATTACTTTGTGCTTTTCTTAGTAAACATAAAAGAGAATTTACAGAACCTTTACAGTTGTGGAAATTGTAACCAAAAATCAATCAACCAATCAAACAAAAACAAACAGTATCTTCTGGAAATGGCTAATGTTTTGGATGTAGCTCTAATGTCTCTTAATGCATTTGCTCAAAGAATGCTGACATATTCTTAATCTGTTTGAGCACAAGGTAACCAGGAAGACAAAGGATCACTGCATAGAACTGTTATGATCAAATTCAGTTTAGCTCTTGAAATAAAACCACTACACAATGTAGTTTTCACAGTAGCTTTCTGTGTCTTCCCTCTTTACTGAGCAGGTAGAACGAGTCCGAAATGCAGAACCAGCATGCCATCCTAAAAAGGGAAAATAAGAAATGTGGGTATTAAGGAATGCAGCATTTACACTACTGTTTTGTTTTTTTTACTGTGAAATGCTATTTTGAGACAGTAGCACTTGAAGCTGCAGGTAAGGCTCTAATGTAATGCTGTGTGAAGGGTGAGACAGGAACTGTGTAAGGCGCCTGTTTTTCACACTTATTAACAGCTTACAGGAGGCTCATTCTCTCTAAAAACTTCTCAATTATACTTCTACTGACTGAACAACCCTTAAAGGGACAGTTCACACAAAAAAAAATAACATTTTGTCATTTACTCACTCTCAACAAGTTCCAAACCTGCATGAGTTTTTTTCTTCTGTTGAACATAAAAGAAGATATTTTCAATAGCTGCTGGTTGACTTTCAAAGTAGGATCAAAAGAATTGTATGGAAGTCAATGGGGAACAGAAACGGTTTGGTTACCCACATTCTTTAAAGGGGTCATATGATGCGATTTCAAGTTTTCCTTTCTTTTTGGAGTGTTACAAGCTGATTGTGCATAGATAAGATCCTTGAAGTTGCAAAGACTAAAGTCTCAAAACCAAAGAGATATTCTTTATCAAAGTTAAGACTCTGCCACGCCCCCCTAAAATGGCTTGTTCTAACACGCCCCCACATATCCACCTAACTATGTGGAAATATTTGCATAATGCGCCCAAATGTGCACACAAAGAAAGAAGGCGTGGTTTCAGTAACCGCAGTTAGTGTTGATGCAGCCATGTCAGGGAGACGCTGTGTGTTTCTAGGCGAAAGCAAAAGCACTTTAAAAAGCACTTTTTTTCTGCTGGTTCGTCTGGTCAGAGGAGAACTGGCCCCCCGACTGAGCCTGGTTTCTCCCAAGGTTTTTTCTCCATTCTGTCACCAATGGAGTTTTGGTTCCTTGCCGCTGTCGCCTCTGGCTTGCTTAGTTGGGGACACTTCATTTCCAGCGTTATCGTTGACATAATTGCAAAGATATTATTTAAACTGAGCTGGATGTTGACATCACTGAATTCAATGATGAACTGTCTTTAACTGAAAAATGAGTGTTTACTATTGTCATTTTGCATTATTGACACTATTTTCCTAATTAATGCTGTTCAGTTGCTTTGTCACAATCTGTATTGTTAAAAGCGCTATATAAATAAAGGTGACTTGACTTGACTTTATTTGGCCTTCCGAAAGTAGATGCATTTAGGAATCTTTAAGATTACTTACAACAGAACAGCAATGCATTTTATGGACGACTGTTTCGTAAACCTAGAAACCTAGGTAATTCTGACTTTGCTATGACAGTCTGGCGCGTCTGAATCAGCGACTGTTTTATTATTAGTTTAAGTATTTGCAATTGACTGTTCAAAGGCGGAGTTTTGTGCATCGTGTGTGTGTTTGTGTGAGAGAGAGAGAGAGAGAGAGAGAGAGAGAGAGAGAGGGGGTCACATCATAGGGGAGAGCGGTGTGTTAACCG